>NC_143561.1:52709318-53014090 GCF_054136105.1 Typopeltis vanoorti
AACAAGATTTCTAAAGCATGGCAGCGACAGTGGTGGTGTTTCACCAGGTGATGAATGACATCTACCACCTTGAGCTGAATGGTAGTGGTCCTAAAACAGTCTGCAGTAACCCACTAGTGATGACTTTCCTCTTCTGGAATATTGTTTTCCTCATGCAATTAGGTAAGAGATAAATTTAAATAACAACTTTGTCATTTGGCAATGGCAGTTTGGTATATAAATTTATCTTTTACTTAATGCGTTTGCCACCATATTGTAATATGGAAATAAATGACTAAAACACGATCCCATAGCAAATTTGTGGTGATCCTCATAACACTTAACCCCCTCCCCACCACCACACACACACACACACACACAGAGAGAGAGAGAGAGAGAGAAGAGACTGTGAAAAGTCTTGATTGCTGTTCATATGTCTTCAAAACGTTAGAGCTAAAGAATCTCTGCTTACTCATTTTGGGGCATAAAGATATTAGAAAATTTATTTCATTTATTTAAAGTTGTTATTGCCAAAGCTGTTTAGTCCCCTAATAAGGTTTCCACGTTATCTAACCCTTAGCTTACTGAAGATACATATGTGCAATAAGTTTTTAAATATTTCATGGGTAAGTGCCATAAAAATAATACTACTAATAATAATACATAAATCTAAAAAAGCAACTTTGCAGTAACCTTTTTTATTTTTAGATTTTTGGAATTAGTTCTCGAATTCAAGGTGAAGAAAGCAATCACTTTACAAATGCAGTTGGATATTCTATTGATATAGAAGTACTTAATACAGTGCAAGAGACTGCAATCTTACTACAGAAGGTGCTAGATGGCAATGAAAAAGCTGCATCTCATTTGGCATCTGCTGTTCATTGCATTGTAGATGTGGTTCCTGATGTTTCTGTTATAAAAGATTTCAAGGTTCCAATAAAAGACTGTTGTATTTGGATTGATCCAATAGGTTTGTGTAATTTAAAAGTTTTTTATTTTTTTTATTTTTTGATAAATTCAGTTAATTTAGTATTGATATTATTTCTAGGATTCCATGGAATCAGAAAACTCATTGTAGGTGGAATCATGATTAGTTCTTGATCATTTGATACTTTATCCAAGAAACATGAGCTGTTTCTTGGATATCTTGTAGACAGACATACATGTTGGACATTAATTATATATTTTTTCCCAGTATTACAACACAAAAAAAACAAATCAAATAAAGATATTTGTTAACTGGTTTATATTTTACCTGGTTTAAAACCAGCACTGAACCCTGTGGAATGCTACTTATAACCTTGTTACTCTGTGATATCTATCAAAAAGCCAGTTACCAATCCAATCACTAACCTGACTGATATTCAAACCCATATTCTTAAATACCAACTTGTCATGAGGCACCCTGTCAAATGCCCCTTTCCAAAGTTCAAAAAATTACATCCACTGCTCTTGTTACTCTGTTATAAAAGGCAACCAGATTTCTAAAACAAGAAGGAAACAAATCCATGCTTGCCTACGTTAATAATATTGTCCTCATTTGCCCAATCCTGTATATGAGTTGTTATCAATTTTTCCAAAATCTTAACAACTATAAAAGAAATATAAACTGGTCTGTAGTTTGATACACTCTATTCTACCACTATTATGCAGTGGCACCATTTTACTATCCTTCCACCTCTCAGGAACTTGCTCCATTGCAAAACTTTCATTAGACAGCCAGGTTAATTGTATAGTCAGTTCCTTGGCACATTGCCTTTGAACATAGGGCAAAATCCCATCTGGTCTTTCTGCCTTACTAACATCTAGAGTGTTCAATATTTGCCATAATCTCCTTTATTCACTTCTAATTATTCATCTTTCCCCTATCTCTCTAGGAACATCTAAAGCCTGCTTTACCAGGGTGAAACACCCTAATAAAGTAATTATTAAATAGGTCAACTTTGTTATCTGATTACTGTCTCCAACCAGGAAGGTAATCTGTCCACAATCAGTTTTCTTCTTACTGGTCACATTAGCAAAAGAAAACTCCTTGGTATTCTCCTAGGATTGCAGTGTTAGTCTTCTCTTGTATTCTAATTTTTCTCTCCTTACTATACTAGTTCACCTTCCTAGCCTGAGCCTTATATTTCTCATGCAAATGTTCTCCACCTATCTCTTTATATGTTCCATAATTTCTTCATCTGCAATTCCTGTTTCTTTTCTCTGGTCATCCATTTCACTCTAGACCTTCTTCACTTGTGCTATATAATCTGCCACTGTTATCAGGAGTTTTTTCCTTAACCATTTCCCATGCACTACTGACCTTTCTTTCTTCCTACAAATTCTTTCATCCATTATACTGCTTAAAACTGGTTTCTTAATCTATTATAGTTTTCTATTGTACATGTCTTATAGTTCGACATAAATTCAATAAGGGGCAAGTATGACATCTTAGTCTCAATCAGATCCTCTTATTCTATATCCAAGTCCAAAATTTTTGATCCTTGCGTTCCCTCCAATGCTGCCTAGAAATTTAGTTCTGTTATTACTGTATGCTGCTTTCTCTGCCATCTAAACAAACAAACAAATGCATACAATTCACAATTGAGAATTAAAAGCAGAACACACTTCTGTTTCTATATACACTTGTGACATCTCTTCCTTCTGACAGTCTTTCCTTCACTGTTTATCAGAAAACCGACAAATATTGGCCAATACATACACATAAACTCCTACCACCACCACCACCCAACACAAAAACTACAGGTCATTAATACACTAAAAAACAGGGCTTTGAAGATTTGCTCCAATGAACATGCACTTAGAGATGAACTAAAAGTTATCAGCAATACCTTCCTAAAAAATGGTTACAGCCAAAATACTATCAACAAAATCCTCTACAAGATCTCACTTAAAACCAAAAATAAACTAGACTACAATAAAACTGTAACCATTCCATACATTAAAGGGATATCAGACAAAATAAAGAGAATACTACAGAAATACAACCTTAAAACCACCTTTAAACCTCCTGCAAAATTAAAGAACTTACTCAACTCATCCAAGGATCCACTCTGTCACCTGTAAATCATTGACAGGATATCACCTGTAAATCATTGACGTGCCAGCAAAATTCTCGGACGTGCCACCTCTGGCATGCATGCCATAGGTTCGTCATCTATGTATTACAACAGTTATTCAGTTTAGTCAGGAAATCTTGCATACTTGTACTGGATTGATTTAGAAGTATAACATCTAAATCAATGTATATGCATAAAGTAAAGAGCTGAGATTAACATCTCCAGTTTTGTATCAGGTTTAATATTTGTAATGTGATCCATATAGATAATATAACAGAGTGGATAATGTACATCCTTGTCTAACACCAGATTTAACAGCAAACCATCTACCTGTACTTCCTTCTATTCTAACTGTTGACTTACGACTCAAATAAAGACTAAGTATTGCTTGATATAATGTCCCATTGATACCATATAGCTATAACTTTTTGAATAGCTTTTCTCTTGGCACTTTGTCATATGCCTTTGCAGGTCTATAAAACTTTTATTATTATTATTACTTAAATATAAAGAGCCAATAGGCTTCATTTCGGTGATATAAACTTTATTTAAATTAAGGGGATATTAAATCCCATATTGTTTTAAAACAGAAAAAGAAACTCAAAGATTGGAATCAGAGAGTTTCATGCTGAATATAGTATAATAAACTATAAAAGTATCGGCGATTACTAGCCTGAGCTAATGCAAGTAGTCCTAGTAGTACAAACTCAGGCAACTCGCAGCAAAAGTAGGTAAAGTTCTGATCGCTATTCTTGGTATTTTCCATAATGTAAAAAACACATTTCCTATTTCCTAGCAAATGTATGCTGTTATTACATTATGGTGGGAGGTCACTACCCAGACCGGTTTCAGCCTTTATTAAGGCTTCATCAGTGAGTAGCTTGACCAAAATTAACACCTATTAATTAATTAATACTAATTAATATATAATATATAATTAATTATATTATTATTTATTATTAAAAAAATTATTATATTATATAATTAATATATAATAATTAATTAATATTTAATAAACCTATTAATTAATAGGTATTAATTTTGGTCAAGCTACTCACTGATGAAGCCTCAATAAAGGCTGAAACCGGTCTGGGTAGTGACCTCCCACCATAATGTAATAACAGCATACATTTCCTAGGAAATAGGAAATGTGTTTTTACATTATGGAAAATACCAAGAATAGGGATCAGAACTTTACCCACCTTTGCTGCGAGTTTCCCGAGTTTGTACTATGTACTAGGACTAATTGCATTATCTCACGCTAGTAATCGCCGATACTTTTATAGTTTATTATACCATATTCGGCATGAAACTCTCTGATTCCAATCTTTGAGTTTCTTATTCGGTTTTAAAACAATGTGGGATTTAATATCCCCTTAATTTAAATTATTATTACGTAATACCTCCAGGGAGTCCAAAGACTCATCGAGGGAGGACACCTTCTCTGCAACTCTCCGTCTCCACCAACTGCAACTACCTTCATCATCTACACCAATGCCATCTACTGCCAACCACCATCACTAGTATTTTCACAGACATTCACAAACGTCCATGCCCACAGCGGGATTCGAACCTGTAGCTTTTTGGCTGAAGAGCAGATACACTAACCACTTGGCCAACCAGGCTGGGTGGTTCTTTGTTTTATTCCTTCAGCTCTTTGTTATATTCCACGATTTCTCAACTATTTGTCATAAAGTGAAAATCTGATCCTGACAGACTCTATTTGGCCTGAATCCAGCTTGTTTCTCCACAATCCTTCTCAACTGTTTCTCAAGTATACTTGCATGAATCTTACCAGGAACACTCAGTAGAGAAATACCTCTGTAATTCTCACATTCAGTTTTATTTCCCTTTTAATATATGCATGCCATGAGAGCTCTACTCCAATCATCTGGAATTCGTCCCTCTGTCCAGGCCTTCTGAACTATGCAGTGCAGCCACTGTAAGACTTTTATACCTCCATACTTGAGCATTTCTGGTCGAATATCATCTACTCCTGCTGCCTTTCCACATTTCAGACTTTTGATGGCTTTTTCTACTTCAAGCATGGATATGTATTCCTGACTGCATGCCTGGTCTAGTGTTTTTTTACCACTGTGTTGTCACCACTGCTTGTTTCATTTAGCAATTTTTCGAAGTAATTACTTTATACTTCAAAGATATCTTTTTCTCCAGTTTTTATGTCACCTTTATCATCTCTAATTCCTTTTAATTAAAAGAAACACACATATTAACCACAGTGAAAATTATTTAATTGTAAATAATTTCAATATAGAATTACTAACTCAAAAATTTCCGTCTGATATAGTTGAATTGTTCAAGTTTGTTATTGCATCAGGTTACTTCACCTGGAAAGGTCAAATTTACAAGCAAGAAGAAGGAACAGCAATGGGATCTCCTTTATCACCAAACCTAGCAAACTTGTTTCTAGAACACCTTGAAGAAAAAATATTCACTTTTGAACCCAAACCAAAAATTTGGTTAAGATATGTCGACAACGTATTTGCAGTCTGGGATCATCCCGAACACGAATTACAACTGTTTCTAGATAAAATTAACCTTCTTCATCATCGCATCAACTTTACGTTAGAAAAAGAATCTCCACAGGGTATCTCCTTTTGGATTTACACATCCAAAGAAAAGACGACGGTTCCATCGCCACGTCTGTCTTTTGCAAGCCTACATTCTCAGGTCGCTACATTCACAATTCTTCCGCTCATCATTCATCTCACAAATCTGGCATTATTAAATCACTAGTTTCCAGAGCACACAAATTCTGCTCCTCTGAAGAATCTTTAAACCAGGAATTAGAAGTAATCAAAAATACAGCCATCCAAAATGGATATAATCCGAAAACAACTCAAAAAATCATCAGTCACTTCTCCACACATCAAACCAGACAGGAAGAAGTCCATAGGATTCCCAAACCTTACGTCAAAGGCATCTCCGAAGGTCTTTCTAAAATTATGAAGAAATACAATTTTGCCACCACTTACAAACCTATCAACCAAATTTACAACTTGTTACCTTCTCCTAAGGACAAACTCTCACCTTTGATGTTGCCTGAACGTTTATGAAATTCCATGCTCATGCAAATTGTCTTACTTTGGACAGACAGGTAGGTCTGTTCAGAAATGTATCTCGGAACATCAAGACCACATTTGTCTTTTTAAACCGCAGAAATCTGGCCTCTCTCAACACAGAATTGAAAATCCAAACCATAGAATCCATTGGGAAAAGTCTGAATTTTTACATAGATCTTTATATAAACATGAACATTTATACAAAGAAAGTTCTGAAGCCCTACTACACAGACACAGACCAAACTTAAACCGCAACGAAGTTCTTACTATTCCTAAAGTATGGGAAATTGTCATACAAAATTGTGTTAAATAATTAACTTTTTTTTCTGTAACGTGTTATGCAAGTTTAATGAGATCCATTGTAATCATGTGCCCTAACTGGATGTTATTCCTATTATTGTTTTAAACTACTGTACTGATGATATCCTAAGATACTTAGGACGAAATATTTACAATTAAATAATTTTCACTGTGGTTAATACGTGTGTTTCTTTTAATTATGATCACACCACAGGTTTCATTATTAAAAAAAAAACACTAATTCCTTTTGCAGCACTCTTTCCTCCATTTCTGAGCTTTTTCAACAACCTCCATAATATCTTTCCTCCACAATATCTCTCTATGTTCCTACCAAATTCTTCCCATGACTTTTGTTTAGCTAGTTTTACACAAAGATGTTGGAAGTTTTTTCCACTTGGTTAGACCATAATAAATTTAGCAAAATCCTTTATCCAAGTGTAAGCAAACAAAGTTTGCACCTGAAGTATCTTCAGGACTGAGGCAACTCGTGGTAAAGGTGGACCAAGCTCTCATCACTCCTTGTCTTAGTATCTCCCATAATGCAAAGCACATCTCCTTGCGGACATGTGTAATGTTATGCATTAAGGGAAGGGCTACTACCCAGACCAGTTTTGACCTTAATTGAATGTTCAAGTACGGGTCAAACTCCAAAACTAAGCGTTGTTCCCCTCAGTAACAGGCTCACTCTGCCACTGAGAAGAACTCTCAGAACTGGTTGGCTCTACACCTTGGCAGGCTTACTCCACCACTAAGAGAGTCGCTTATTTGCTCATATCTCATTCAAGGGGTAAAGCAACAACCGTGCCTCAGTTAACTTCACATGCTACAGCATTGCAATTGATTACCCCCTCCCACCCAGGACCTGGGATAGCAACAGCCTAGCCTCAGTTAAAACTTCATGGGCTACAGCATTGCAATTCATCATCCAAGCTTCCAACCGGTTTCGACCTTTATTGAGGTCCCATTAGTGGGAGCCTGACCCGAGGTGGTGATACCAAGGGGGAAGCAATGGAGCAGTCATCTTTACCTATACGAGTTGCCAAAAGATGTCTCACCTTATTATTAAATTACTCTGGATTTAGAGAAAGATATTGGAAGTTTTTTCCCCACTTGGTTAGACTATAATAAATTTAGTTTAATCCTTGATCCAAGTGTAAGCAAACAAAATTCGTACCTGAAGTATCTTCAGGACTGAGGCAACTCGTGGTAAAGATGGATCAAGCTCTCATCACTCCATGTCTTAATATCTCCCATAATGCAAAGCACATCTCCTTGCAGACATGTATAATGCTATGCATTAAGGGAAGGGCCACTATCCAGACCGGTTTCGACTTTTATTGAATGTTCAAGTAAAGTCAAACTCCAAAAACTCAGTGTTGTTCCTCTCAGTAACAGGCTCACCCTGTCACTGAGAAGAACTCTCAGAACCGGTTGGCTCTACACCATGGGAGGCTCACCCCCACCGAGCAGAGCCACTCATTTGCTCATTCTCATCTGAGGGGTAACAGCAATAGCCGTGCCTCAGTTAACTTCATGGGCTACAGCATTGCCATTCATTAACACCCCCCCCCCACACACACACACACCCTGGACCTAGGTGACAGGAATAGCCAAGCCTCAGTTAACTTCACAGGCTACAGCATTGCTATTCATTAACCCTCCTCCCCCAGGACCTGTGCGACAGCAACAGCCGAGCCTCAGTTAAAACTTCATGGGCTACAGCATTGCCATTCCTCACCCAAGCTTGCAACCTGTTTCGACCTTTGTTGAGGCCTCGTCAGTGGGAACCAGACTCAGAGGTGGTGATATCAAGGGGAAAGCAATGGAGAAGTCATCTTTACCTATACGAGTTGCTAAAAGGTGTCTCACCTTCCAAGATGTTGGAAATTTTTTTCTACTTGGTTGGACTATAATAAATTTAGTTTAATCCTTTATCCAAGTGTAAGCAAACAAAGTTTGCACCTGAAATATCTTAAGGACTGAGGCAACTCGTGGAGGTACTAAGACAAGGAGTGCTGAGAGCTTAGTCCACCTTTACCACAAGTTGCCTCAGTCCTGAAGATACTTCAGGCAAAAAACTTTGTTTGCTTACACTTGAATAAAGGATTAAACTAAATTTATTATAGTAACCAAGTGGGAAAAAACTTCCAACATCTTTCTCTAAATCCAGAGTAATTTAATAATAAGGTGAGACACCTTTTGGCAACTCGTATAGGTAAAGATGACTTCTTCCCCCCCCCCTTTGGCAACACTACCTCTGGGTCTGGGTAGTGGCCCTTCCCTTAATGCATGCATTATACATGTCTGCATGGAGATGTGCTTTGCATGATGGGAGATACTAAAACAAGGAGTGATGAGAGCTTGGTCCACCTTTACCATGGCTTCTCTCAGTCCTGAAGATACTTCTGGTGCAAACTTTGTTTGCTTACACTTGGATAAAGGATTAAACTAAATTTATTATAGTTTTAAACAGTGTTTAGCTTTCTTACATTTTTCCTCTGTATTCTCTAAAAGCACAAGCTGATTTATTCACCAGGAACTTTCAGTATGCTTTCTTCTTTTCATTCACTGCCTCTTAAACTTCCTTTGTCCACTATCTATCTATCTATCCCACTGGCTTTAACAGGCCTTTAAGGCCCACAACCTTCCAAGCATGCTTGGATTTCGTAACCGAAATACGAGGATAGAATGGTCACTCCTATGCCTCAAGGTATTCTTGGCTGTATCCGTGTGTGTTCACGGGGCCGGTTTGCCTGCTTGCGGGATGAAAAACGCCAGATAAACTGGCGGGAAAAACCCTACTGCCCGCGCCCAAGACCGGCTAACTTGGCTATGGCTGAGGAAGATCCTTCAGCTCCTCACGTCTCCGACGGGAATCGAACCTAGGACACTCCTTCCCCAGGCATATGGTTGCGAAGCACAAAGCCACTAGGCTAACCGCGCGGACTTTGTCCACTATGGATCACTGATTTTTCTATCCTTGCAGACCAGCTCACCACATGCCTCTCTGGCTGAATCAGTCAATGTTTTCTTCAGGACTTGCCACTGAATCTCCAAGGTTTGGTTCCTGTTCTCAAGCTCCTTCATTTTTTCTTCAATAATGTTTGTGTAGTTTAGTCTACAGTTCACATCTGAGAGCTGCTCAACTTTTATTCACTTTAAAACTTTCTTATATGTGCTTCTTTTCATTATGAAATTTAATTTTATCCTGCTCAAGACTAAATGGTGATCACTTCCAATTTCAAATCCTCTGTATACTCTGGTGTCCTGTACCAGGGGAAAACATCACTATCAACAATAACATAACATAGTCAATGAGACTTTTCTTATGCCTTGTCTCTTCTCTCCATGTGAATTTGTGCACATTTTTATGTTGGAACATGGTGTTAGTTATAACCAGTCCATAACCTGAGCAAACATCTAACACTATTTGCCATTATTATTAGCTTTGCTCTTTACTCCAAATTTTCCCAAAATATTTCTGCATGTCTAGCAATCATTTCCTATTCTGCTATCTACGAGATTGGTTTGAAAAGGTTCTCGTCCACGGCCATAGATGGCAACACTATTGGCAAGATTTTTTCTTTTTTAATTTCGTACATCTGTCATAAGCATCCATGTGAAATTGCAAGTCATTCTATCAAGTAGTTTGTTTAATACAGCTGTCTGAATCAAAAGTTTTGTCTGTATCCCTTGAAATGGATAAAATTGAGTATCGTGCAGTTTTAAAATTCTTCGTAAAAGAAGGTTTAACGCTAAAAAAAATTCATTCGAAGTTCATAAAAGTTTATGGGCACTCTTCTCCTTTGTTTTCAACAGTTAAGAAATGGGCTAACGAGTTTAAATGTGGCCATAGCAGCCTTGAAGATGATCCACATGAAGGACGTCCAAAAAGTGTGACAACACCTGAAATCATTGATCAAGTGCACGATATGGTATTGGATGACCGGCGAGTCAAAGTGCATGAAATTGCTGAGACTATATGCATTTCAAAAAGAACATGTAGTATATATTTTGCATGAAGAATTGCAAATGAAAAAGCTTTGCACAAGATGGGTACCACGCTTGCTCACAGCAGATCAAAAATTCACTTGCATGAAAATCTCTGAGCAGTAGTTGGAGCATTTTATCAAGAATAGAACTGATTTTGTGTGTCAATTTATTACTATGGATGAGACTTGGATTCACCATTACACACCAGAATCCAAACAGCAGTCAAAACAGTGGACAGAAGCTGGTTATTCAGCGCCAAAGAAGACAAAGTCAGTTCCATCAGCAGGAAAGGTTATGGTATCAGTGTTTTGTGATGCTAAAGGCATTTTGTTTATTAATTATCTTGAAATGGGTAAAACAATAACCGAGGTATATTATTCCAATCTTTTAATCAGACTAGACAAAAAAATTTGTGAGAAAAGATCCGGTTTGCAGAAGAAATAAAAAATCATCTTTCATCAGAACAGTACACCTGCCTACAGAGGTATTTTGGCAATGGGAAAATTAAGGGATCTGAACTATGGATTGTTGGAACAACCACCCTGTTCCCCAGATTTGGTTCCCTCTGACTTCTATATATTACCAAAACTAAAACTCTTTCTCGCTGGTCAGCGTTTTTCTTCGAATCAAGAGCTGATTGCAGCTGTAGAGGGATATTTTGCAGATCTTACTGAGAACCACTACAGTAATGGGATACATTTATCCCAGCGATGCTCCAGCGCTAGAGCATCACTGGCATAAATGTATTAGTCTTAATGGAGATTATGTTGAAAAATGTAATTCATTTTCATTGTTAGGCCGAGAACTTTTCATACCACTCTCCTAGATCTCCTACAAGGACTTACTTTTCCTTTTTCGTTGTGTCAGTTACTTTCTCTAAACTCTCAAAAAATTCCTCCACTTCTGTCTTAGTAGAGCTTTCTGATTTTGAACTTTGGTGATATTGAGTTGGGATGTTTCAGAATTTGTTCCAGTAGCTGACTTTTCGCTGTTTGCTCTGGTTTCCTGGTGAAAAAACTGAGGCCTTTTTTTTTAACCAGGCACACCGCAGCTGGTATAAAATTCTGTCATGTTGTATTATTTTACATTGTGGTTTAAGCAAATAAGAATACAATTTGGTTGGCAAAATCCCAAATTGCCAGCCCATTCTCTTTCATTCAGTATCCAAGTAGACATCTAACAGGGTGCACCATGAGAAAGTGAGGGATTGGACATTAGGTCAGAAGCCTTGGTTCCACCCCCCCCCCCCCCCACCCCCCCCCCCCCCCACCCCCCCCCCCCCCCACCCCCCCCCCCCCCCACCCCCCCCCCCCCCCACCCCCCCCCCCCCCCACCCCCCCCCCCCCCCACCCCCCCCCCCCCCCACCCCCCCCCCCCCCCACCCCCCCCCCCCCCCACCCCCCCCCCCCCCCACCCCCCCCCCCCCCCACCCCCCCCCCCCCCCACCCCCCCCCCCCCCCACCCCCCCCCCCCCCCACCCCCCCCCCCCCCCACCCCCCCCCCCCCCCACCCCCCCCCCCCCCCACCCCCCCCCCCCCCCACCCCCCCCCCCCCCCACCCCCCCCCCCCCCCACCCCCCCCCCCCCCCACCCCCCCCCCCCCCCACCCCCCCCCCCCCCCACCCCCCCCCCCCCCCACCCCCCCCCCCCCCCACCCCCCCCCCCCCCCACCCCCCCCCCCCCCCACCCCCCCCCCCCCCCACCCCCCCCCCCCCCCACCCCCCCCCCCCCCCAAACAGAACCTTGTTGTGACTACAGCTATAGGATTTCAACATGTGTGTTTTGTGTCCCTAAATTCTTAATATGAACAAGGAGAAATGTGACCAGCAGGCAGATTAGCAGTACAAAACACAGGCAGAAGGGTAATCACTGTAGTAAGAAAGGCAAAAGCAGAGTATAAAATGAAACTAGCAGTACAGGCCAAAGATAATCCCAAAGAGTTCTTTTGGTATGTTGCAAGTAAAAGGAAGAATGTTTATGGCAGAAGGATATTAATGAATTCGGATGTAGGGAAATAACTGAATCAGGCAAAATAGTACAATTATTAAGTGAACGCTTTGCAAGAGTATATCATCCGAGTGGAGATATTGCAGTAATAAGAGAGGTAAAGGCTTATATGGAAACTGAGGTAAATGAACTGGAGGCGCATAGCATATTACAGAACCTTGTTGTGACTACAGCTATGGGATTAGATATAATACCAGCTTAACTTTTATGAGAAGTGCTAGGGAATTGGCAATGCTTTTGACTTTTGACCTTGCTGTTTAATCTAAGTCTCGGTTCTAGGTTAGTCCTGGGGGGGGGGGGTTAATTCCATTGCATAAAGGAGGCTACAAGATCTAGCCTCCTTTATGCAATGTAGTTGGTCAAGAGCAATATCCAGGAAGAATGGATAGATAGAAATGGGATGCTATATGGGGGGGGGGGGGGCAACATGGTTTTGTGGAGGAAAGGTTGTGCCTCAGTAACTTGCTCATGTTTTATTATATAGTGACAACTGAGTTAGATAAAGGTAATGGGTTTACAGTGATACTGCTGGATTTTGCAAAGATATTTGACAGAACACTGCATAGAATTCTAATTAATAAATTGCAGGACATAGGGATGGATATAATGTTGGTGAAGTGGATAAGAGGGTGATTGATGGAGTGATATCAGAGAATAGTTTATTCATGTTCAGTAGAAGGCCTGTGACTAGTGGTGTGCCACAGGGCTTTGATCTTGGGCTGCTACTATTTAATTTGCACATTAATTATATAGGAAAGGATCTGAGAGGAACTATTCAGTTGCTTGCTGATGATGCAAAATTGGCTAAAACAGTAGTTAATAAAGACAATAAAATTTTGTCAGATGATTTGGATATACTGAAAGTTTGGACAAAAGAGAATGGATATCGGTTTAATGTGGCAAAGTGTAAGAGTATGCATTTTGGGATGAAAAGATTACCAGCTCTGTACCCACATTAAACTGACACCCATTCTCTTTACAGAAATTGGTTGGCAGGCAGAAAAAGAGTTATTTGATTGAGACATACAAATTACTGAAGGGGTTTTTTACAAGATTAATATAGTGGAAATTTTTCAGAACAGGTCTGGTTGGTGGTGGGAGAACTAGGGGGGGGGGTCCCCTCCTTGGAAACTGAGTAAGAATGAAGTTAGTAGGGGTGTCAGGACTAGATTTCTTACTTGGAGAGTGGTGAAGAGTGAAATAGGTTGCCAGAGTCTGTTGTAGGTGCTATGACTGTGAATGAGTTCAAAGCAAAGTATGATAGATACTCCACGAATGTTGGATAGTGCTTGGCATGATGTTTAGGGCCTCCCTCAATGAGTCTAAGAAGGCCATAATAATACCATTGTGTATTCATCTTCCTCATCCAAAGTAGCTGTCACCTTATTGTAATAAGTAAATACATCACTAAAACATGACATCTCTTTAACAAAATGAACAGCAAAGATTTCCTAAACTAGGATCCAATTTCAAATCTGGTTCTCTCTAACTTCTCCGACACTTTAACTGCAAACCTGACACAAAGATTGGCCTACAATTTGATGCTTGAGCTCTGTCATCTCTCTTATGAAGCAGTACAATCTTCCTTTCTTTCAACTCCTTTGGAACTTAATCCAGTGTAAGACTCATATTAAACAAATATGCCAAGGCAGATGTCAACTCCCTGGCACATCCCTACTAAATATGTGACAATATATCATCAAGTCCCACAATCTTATTCATATCAAATTTGCTCAATTCCCCATATACCTCTTGCTCACTCACAGTAAGTCTCCTCCTTATTATCGTCCACTGCTCTCAAACTCTCCATGACGTCACATTCACAAGGATGAAGAACCTTTATGAACTGCTCATTAAACATTTCAACTATATCCTTTGCAGTAGTAGTTGTCCTTATACTATTTTCTGCAGTTTGCTGGCTACATATCAAAAAAACTCTCTAGGTTTTTTTTTTTTTTTTTTTTGGCTTCATTAGCTAACTGCTGCTCATACTGTTCTTTTGCTACTCTTACCAACTGTTCGTGAGAGTGACCTCTGTCACTCTCACGAACTGGAGGGAGATTTGACACCTCATTATAATGACCTCTTCTGATGAGATGATCAATTCAAGACCCTCAGTCCTCGTGTGCCCTCTGTTACATACTGCCTGAGGTAGTTGTCCTTCAAAAACTCAAGAAACTCGTTTTCTTTACTTCCATTTTTTTTATTATTATTTATTTTTTTTTTTTTTGTTGGGCCCATATACGAGAGGTTGGCTGGTCAACCTATAGTACGTTAGTACCATATATGGGTAGTGGGTTGGAAAAGGAGAAACTTGTTGACATTTGATTCAAAAGCCTGTATGGGAAATATGTCAGGGGGAAGACTATTCCACAGTACTGCAGTAGCAGGGATGAAGGAGGAGGAAAGGAAACTTGTTCTTTGGGTTTCAAGGTGTACTCTGAAAGGATGTTGGGTGGCAGCTGTACGTGTTTCAATGGGCTTAGTACAGAGTGGGGGAATTATTGATGCTGTTTCAGATGAATATTTCCCATGGAAATATTTATAGAATATACAAATTGCAGAGACCAAGCGTCTATGTGAAAGTGAGGGGAGCAAGTTGGTGAGAGATGGGTCATTTATCAGTCTATTTGCTCCCTTCTGTATTGAGTCAAGCATTTTGAGGGAGCTTTTAGGAGTCCCACTCCACATGTGAGAGCAGTATTCGATAGCTGGGCGGATTTGTGATTTGTATAATGTTAACAGCTGTTTAGAGGTGAAGTAGCATCTTGAGCGAAAGAGAAAAACCTAGTTTTTTGGAAGCTGAGGATGCAATGGTTGTGATGTGTTTATGCCAGGAGAGTCTTGATGTCAGGGTAATTCTGAGAAGAGAAATCTCATCTTGTCTGGGAATTTGAGTGTTATCAAAAACAATGTTGGGGAAAATGGTTCTATTTTTTTGAGAAATAAGACAGAACTGGGTTTTACTAGTGTTGAAGTTGACGAGGTTATCTGACCCTCATTGGAGGATGGCTTGGAGATCAGAATTAAGGGCAGTGGTGGTTGATGTTCTGTGGGTCGAAGTGAGTTGTGTAGAGTAGGGTTTGTCAAATGAGAGGAAGGAGTGTAATGTACTGTCGTCTGCAAAACTGTGTATTGGGTTAGAGGTCAACTGAAGTAGGTCATTGATATAGAAGGAAGAGGGTCGTGAGAGAACTGAACCTTGTGGGATCCCAGCATTAGTTGGATGGTGAGAGGATAGGGAGCCATCTACCATCGCACATGGTGTTTGTCCAGACAGGAAGCTGGCAATCCATCTGCAGAAGTCCTGAGACAGTCTAAATGATGGGAGTTTGCTTAGTAATCCTTTGTGCAGACCTGGTCAAAGGCTTTAGAGATATCAATTGCAACTACTTGGGATTCGCTGAATTTCTCCATGGCATTTGTCCACCGATGGGCGATGTATGAGAGTAGATCTCCTGTTGATCGGTTTTAACAGAATTCGTACTGGTGGTCGCTTAATAGTTGGGTACCTTCAAGGTAGAGTAGGAGTTGAGAGTTTATGTTTTTCTTCATCGCTTTAGATAGGACTTGAAGTGAGTGAGATAGGGCAGTAGTTAGATGATAGTGATTTATCTCCCTTTTTTAGGAATGGGCTGAATGTGGGCCAGTTTCCAGGCTTTGGGGTATATACCAGTGGAGTAAGAGAGTATGTACAGACGGCATAGGATAGGAGTCAGTTCTGTTGCGCAGACCTTCATTACAATTGGAGGAATGCCATCAGGGCCTGGAGACTTTTTTGTGTCTAATTTAGGCAACAGGTTTATGATATCTTTTGACAAAAGGATACAAGGGGCATTGCATGTTGGGCAGTTGGAATGACTGGAGGGCATTTGCCATTTGTCAGTTATGTATGCATTGGAGGCAAAGTGTGAGGCCAGGAGGTTAGCTTTTTCTGTGGGTGATGTTGCAATTGAGCCATCCAGGTATGATAGAGGTGGGAGTAGTGTAGGGCAAAAGTTACGACCAATTGCCTTCGCAAGAGACCAAAAGGCATGGCTGCCATTTGGACAGGCTGCAAGCTTCCTGCCTTTTTGCCCATTCAAATTCTGTTTTAAAAGCATTGATAATTTTCTTGCATCTGTGGCAAGAAAATTGACATTGAAATTGAAAATGGCATGACAAGATAGCATTTGCTATCTTGTCATCCCAATCTATGTTGCTGTAATTAAAATAACTTAAAATCAATCATAATGATCACCCCTTTTCTATTTGCTTGGCTAATTTGCTTATACTTTTAATGGTTGCTACCTTTTACATTACCAGGTATGTAGCAACATCCAGGATAAGTATTTCATTCTGTTCACCTCTATCTCACACCATACTGTCTCAAAATCACCACCCTATTTCCCCTTTGCATCTCTACTTTGTATGGCCAGAACTCTTTTTTCTAGCATCAATAGCATCCACCTACCTTTTTTATCCTTTCTATCATCACAAGAAATATCATACATTGTGATATTTCTTGTCAGGATGTCATCCTCATCCAACCATATCCGACTTATTCCTGCAATTTTTGGGTGAACAAACTCAATAATTGCACCCATTTCATTTCTCTTGTTTCTAATACTTCTAGCATTTGTGTATAAATATAACGGCTCATTCCTGGATTTATAACAAATTTCACTGATGCCACTTATTAGATGTGATTACTTTACACCCTCCTTGAGCCATTTCTTTTTCTCCTTACCAATCTCAGAACATTCTACAAATCCAGATGTTCTCCCTATACCCTCAACCATCCTATTCCATTCTTATCTACTCACATATTCACTTCCTCTTTGAGTATCAACCTTTCTCACGTTATGTACCCCCCCCTTCATTCTGCCTCGAGTATCCCTGTTTCCTTGTTTGTTTTGCACACTTGTGCTCTCATTTCCTACACTCGTGTTACCCACTTCTCTTTCATAAGCCCCACTGCAATCTCTCCTTCCTTACTATCTTGCTCTTTCACATCACTTCTTATTTGCCCAGATTCATTCTCTGCACTTATTACTCTCCTTTCGAACAGCAGTCTCTCCAAATGACTCGCACCAAAACCATTCAGGTGAAGTCCATCACTCTTATACAGTTCAGTTTATCCTTCAAGCTCATTCCACATATTAACAAACTTCACACATTTTTGCTAACATTCATAATCCTTGCTCATATTCATACCAATTTAAAGTATGGAGCTGAGAGGTGTATTAGAAACAAAACCCACTAACCAAAGATTGAATAATGCTTAGAAAAACCAGAGAAGTGACAAATGATTTCCAAACCATATATTAGAGGAACTAGAATGTTATTAGTACTTCAGATTGGTATGCAGCAATAATGTAAGGCAGCATGATCTTATTAGGATGTGATATATCATATAAACTATATTTTGAAGCATAAATGGTGGGAAATTACTAAGATCTAATTGGATTGATCCAATTAGGTATGGTTTAGAACAGTGCTTCTCAAACTTATGGATGTAAAGGCCCCCTTTGGAAAAATTAAAATATTTCACGGCCCCATCGAAGGAAAAAAAATCATAATACAGACATATATTATTATGATATTTATTGTTATTATATTCAATACAAAACATACACACGTGAATATTGCAAAAATCAAATGCAAATATTACATTTTTAGCATCTTATATATACATTTGACATTGTCTTAAAACATTTCAAATTTGTTTTCATTATTTCATGCTCCCCCCCCCCCCCCCAAACAAAACTAATGACCCCCAAGGGGCTGTGGCCCACAGTTTGGGAAGTGTTGGTTTAGAAGACTGAAAGTAAAAATTGAACGAATAAGAGACTTGATAAATAGCAGACTAATTTGGAGGAAAAACTACAGTTTTTCTTTTGGAATGTACTAAAGAATTGACTTTTCTTTTCTTTTTTACCCCATTCAAGTGAAAATTGATAATGCCTATTAGCAGCAAGTATACTCATATACTTTTTAGTAGAGCAATCCATAAGATGTCATCCCATAAAATCATTGGATATAGCAGGGTTTTTCCTCCCAGAAACTTTGGTTTTCATTTTGCATAAGGTAAATTGGCCAGATGGCACATGCAGTTAACGCATGATATGCTGGTCTCATGGCATTAATACTTCAGCTGTAATTCAGAACACCCAACCTACCAGCCATGAAATAAATATTGAACAGAAATGTGCATTCGTGATATTTTTTCACACCCACCAAATTTTAACCCACTTTTTTATTGCATATTTATGTTTTTGTTAGAGATTTATTTTTGTTTCCAGTTAGTCAGAATGAACACATCTTCAGTTTTCATGTTTTCTCATGTGGCATAACAATATATTATGCAGGTATCACCAAAGTGAAAAAAGAGGTACAATAAAATATTCTATAGTCACATGTGTATGACATTCTCATTAAGTAAGGTACTTGTAGTGTATTGAGATACACATCATGGTTCAACTGTGGAAGATATTATCATTAGTAAGAACTTGCATAACATGCAGGAAGTTGCATAAAAGTAGTTAAACTAAGGGAGGAATTTTTAGTGCATCTTGAAAAGAAATTGCTAAACTGGTTTTGCAGATAGATGTGAAAAAGATACAAACTTTTCAAACAGAAGGCTTGGGCCATATTTTCTGATCCAAAGACGACAAGTTGCACACTCAAATTTAAAGCAAGTTATGGGTGGCTTAGACATTTTAAGAATAGAACTAGGATCACACCAACTATACAGCAATGGGATGCAGCATGGGTAGATACAAATTTGTGAGAAATTTTAGTATTCCAAGGCACTTCGAAAGTGTTCAGCTTCAATGAAAAGTGACTAGTGGTGTGCCACAGGGCTCTGTTCTTGGACCACTGCTTTTCAATTTGTTCATCAATGATACAGGAAAGGATTTGAGAGGAAGTGTTCACTTGTTTGCTGATGATGCAAAGTTGGGTAGAGCAATTGTGAGTGCACAGGATGTCAAAATGTTACAGGATGATTTGGATAGTTTGGAGGACTGGACTAGGAAAAATGGATGTCAATTTAATGTGGCAAAGTGTAAGGTTATGCACTTTGGGGTGAAAAGAATAGCAGCAGTATATCGCATTGGTGGAACCGTACTCTAGGAGATTGTTGAGGCCAGGAATTTGGGAGTGTTGGTGGATAGGGAATTGAAGTTTAGGGGACACATTGCAAAAGTGACTAAATCAGCTCATCAAATCACTTGGTTTCTGAAAAATACTTTAACATGCAGAGACAAACAAGTTGTTGTTCCTCTGTATCGAGCCTTGATAAGACCCCATCTGGACTACTGTGCCCAGTTATGGGCACCAGGGTTTCTTCGTGATGGGGAGGAAGTGGAGAGGATCCAGAGATGAGTGACCAAGATGATAGAAGGTCTGTGGAATGAACCTTATGAGAATAGGTTGAGGATTTGTGGGTTGCAGAGATTGGACGATAGGCGAAGGAGGGGTGATATGATTGAGACATTCAAATTACTTAAGGGTTTCTACAAGATTGATCCAGAAGATATTTTTGAATATATGACTGGTGGTGGGAGGACTAGGGGCCATGCATGGAAGCTGGGCAAGAGCATGGTTGACAAGGGTGTTAGAGCTAGGTTTTTTACTTGGAGAGTGGTGAATGAGTGGAATAAGCTTCCAGAGTCTGTTGTGGGTGCTACGACCATGAATGAGTTCAAGGCAAGGTATGATAGATACTGTGTCAATGTCGAATAGTTGTTCTTGACATGATGTTAGGGCCTCCCTCGATGAGTCTGTCGACTCCTTGGAGTTGCCCGGAACAATAATAATGAAAATGATCTCTTCTGGGAAAAGGATGCCCAAAAGGAACATACATTATGGAGGATGAATGTAAGCTGCCAGGATACTAGGATATTTATTGAAAGATTGTTAAATATTGATATTGTGATCAAATGTCTCATGATACTTTAAAATTAAGCCACTCATTATCTATCATTCCAAAAATCTGGGAGAGTTGAAGAAATTAAGTCTTGACTCCCAGTAATTTTGAAGAGTAGTAATTAAAAGACCTGTTTGACCTGTGAAATCTTTCAAGATTGGTTTTGTGAATTATTTTGTACCAGCAATAAAGTAGTATCTTTAGACTAAGAAATTAATGAAGAAGGCTGTCCTGTTTGTCAATTATGCATCATCTCATAGCTTCAACCTTGAGCATTTCTCATTTCTCAGGAGTCATAAAAGTGAACCTTTTATCCCCAAACACTACCTTATCGATCCAACCAGTGGATCAGCATGTCATCACAAACTTTAAGATGAAGTACCACAAGCTGAGACAAGAACAGTGTTGTGTGTGGCAATTGATGAAGGCAAGCTGGCATTAAGGAATTCTGAAAAAGTTTTAACATCAGGAATTCTATTAGATAACATTGGCAATGTGTGGAAGAATGTGAGCCAGAAATCATTGTCAGTGGCATGAAAAATTTTATGACTACAAATTGTTCCTGATTTTGAAAGGTTCAAACAACAACAAAAAGAAATGGCAGAGTGTAGAGCAAATCTCAGCCTTGAGGTGATCCCAGAAAATATGAAAGAGAAGGAGCTGTCCAGCATCATTCCAGAGACCTCTTTGAAGAAGATGAATTCCTCAACATCGACAAAGAAGTTGTGGTGGGAAGAAGATACAAAAGAATGTACAGAATACAAAATCTGAATGTTGATAAGGTACACAAACTGAAGTCCAGATTATTTTCATATGACCATGAAAATTTCAATTCAGTTCATTTTAATTTAAGTTCAATTTCAATTCTCATTATTGAGCTATATGCATAAATTTGTCACAACTGAAACAGATGAGAGTTGATTCTTTCTTTAAGAAGATGACTCACTCATCTTCGCCTTCATAAGAATGTTAAGAATAATCAGGCAAGCTTTCAAAAATTTTTCCTGTTTGTCACATGCCATTGACGACAAACTTTTCCCATTAAAACTGACTTCTCTTGTAGTGAATTGTCCCTCGCTTGTCTCACCTAAGATACATTGTTCATCATGTTAATGAACTGTGATTCCATAGATGGAGTTGTGTTCAGTTTTAGAACGAGTTACTATAGAAAATATTTTTTCGTTAAAATTTTTGTTGTAAATTTCAAGTTTTCTTTTTTAAATTAAAATGCAATAGATGTTGTGTTTATGTGTTAATTATATTTCATTTTTTGAGTAGGTTTCCAGAAAAATACATTTTTCATTTTTCTTAAGTTTTCAAGATTTTTTATTTATTTAATTAAAAGTGTAATTTACAGTTGCTTATTTAACACCATTTTCTTGACAAAAGAGAGCATGTTGTCTACACATTCTTTATTAGAAAACACCATCTATATATTGTATCATTATAACAGTAACATGGTTATTATTATTATTACCCATGGAGTCAAAAGACTCATCATGAGAGGTACACACTGTTACACACAGAGCCCATCAAACCGTGCTTTAAACTCATTCAATGTATCTGCATTTACCATCAAGCAATGCATTCCACTCTCCATGCAAAGAGCCTGCTCCATATGCTCCTGCTCATACCCTCCTTATACAGCTTTCAGGTAGGATGTCCCCCCCCCCCTTGTTCTACTCCCTTTTCCCCAATTCTATGAAAAATTTCTTCCACATTATCCCAGTAACAACCCTTTACCAACTTAAAATGTCTCAATCATTCCCTTCTCTTCCTCCTATTCATAAGGCTTTGGAGGGAAGTGATGAAGAAATTATAAGCAACTTGGGTTAGTGGACAAAGGAAGGAGTGGGGGGGGGATTATTATTATTATGGTATATTTTAATTATGGCAGCATAGATAGGAATGAAAAGATAGCATTTATGAATAAGGAAAATGAAATAAAGGAGAGGAGTTTTTGGCATTGATTAGCTCAACTTGGCCAAAAGTTATAGGCATTAGTGAGACTTGGTTGACCAAGGATGATATGGTCATAAGAATGGAATGCAAGAAATATGAGTCTTCAGAGAAGACAGAAGAAAAGGATGGGAAGGGGCAGAAGTTTTGCTAATGATAGCAGAGGAATTGAACCAAAAATAGTAGAAGTATATCAGGAGGACAGGGATTCAGAGGGCAGTTCATTTGAGGCTATGTGGTGTGAGATAGAACCAACAGGATGAAATATATAATCGGTTGCTGTTATAATCCAGCGGGTATATGAGAGAATGTAGTTACATGCATTGGTAAATTAGCACGATGAGTGCAAGCTGAGCAATTATTATGGGGGATTTTAATTATGGGGACACAGACTATCAGGAAGAATATTTACAGGAAGTGAAGGAATAGAATTTATATAGCTACACTGCCTCTGCTTGTGGAAAGTTATCATGTAATCTTGATCTGGGTGATTGCCAGACATGTAGAATTACAAAGCAGGTGATTATGACAAGCTGAGGAGTCAGCTTCCAGCAAGTCATGGCATAAGAACTTGGAGGAGTGAAATGGTGGTAGTGCATGGGAAGTGGTCAACAGGGTGTTTGAAGAAAGCAGCATCAGACCATACCCAGAGTCAAAAAGATAAATCAGATAGAAGTTGTGGAGGGAATATAAAAAAAGGCAATCAGCATGCGCATGACCAGTGCAAGATCCTGGCAAGAAGGATGACCTGTGTATGGTAAGGAAGGTCAAAGCTTTCAGGAGAGAAGGCTAGCTGATGAAGCCAAAAGAAATCATAAACAGTTCTTTCACTATGTTGCAGGCAAAAGGAGGAATGGCTATGGAAGGATGACTAAAAAATGCTGATGATGGTGGTGGTGGTGGGGGGGTACCATCTAAGTGGTGGCATTGCAATCAGATGTTACATTGACTGATGGGAGAGATTTACTTAAAATATTGCAGAACCTTAATGCAAACACAGCCATGGGATTAGATGGTGCATCAGCTCATGTATTATAAGAATATGCAAGAGAATTTAAGCCTCAGTACAGGAAAGGTGCCGATGGAGTGGAAAGAGAACAAAATAGTCCCATTGCATAAAGGAGGAGACTCCAAGACAAAGGTAGCAGATTATATGCCAGTCAGCATCCCTGGAGTGGTGGTTAAGGTATTGGAGAAATTGGTAAAAGACAGAATTCAGGACTGAGTGGATAGGAATACATTACATTATAAGGGCCAACATGGTTCTGTGAAGGGTAGGGCTTGCGTTAGTAATTTGCTTGCTCTTTATAATAAAGCGATAATGGAGTTGGATATGAAAAATGACTAATCAGTAATATTGCTAGACTTTACAAATGCATTTGACAAGATTCCACATAGAACTGTGTTACATAAATTGGAGCAAATGAGGAAGGGTATGAATCTGGTGATTTGGATGAGAGTGGTTTATGGTGGAGTTGAGGCCAGGAAAGAAAAGGCACTCGGCCAGTGGTGCCACAGGGCTTAGTACTTGGTTCTCTTTTGTTTAATTTGTATACAATGATATAGGAAATAATTTGACAGGAAATATCCAGTTGTTTGGTGATGATGTTGATGATAAACTTGGGAGGAGCAATGGTAAATGAAGGTGATGCAGAGATCCTGCATTAAAATTTAAATAGACTAGCAGTATGAACAAAGATAAATGGCTGCCAGTGTGCATCTAAGTGTAAGGTAATAAAACTTTGGGAAGAGATCACAATCTGTGCACTGCATCAATGGAACTGAACTGCAGGCAACTGTGAGACCAGGGGCTTAGGGGTGATTGTGGACAGGGAGTTGAAGCTTAGAGGGCATATTGTGAAGATAGCCAACATTGCTAACAAGCAGATATAAAGAGTTATTGCTCCCCTATATAAGGCCACATCTGGACAACTACTGCATGCAAATCTGGACACCTGGATTCTGTGGGAATAAGGAAGTGTGTGTGTGTGGGGGGGAAGTGACAAAGATTGTGACAGGTCTATGGAATGCTCTCTATGAGAATAGATTGACGGTTTATGGGTCTATTCTTTCCATTCAAAAACTAGCTGATAGACGAAAAAGAGGAGACACGATAGAAGCATATAAATTATTAAAGGGATTTTATAGGATTGACACTGATGACTTTTTTCAATATATGGCAGGTAGGGAGAGAGCAAGGAGTCACCTGTGGGAAATTATGTAAGAGTATGGTTAGTGAATATCATCAGTGAATGAGTTTAAGGAAAGGTATTGTGTGAATAATGGATCTCTCATGATGAGTCTTCTGATTCCATGGAAATACCTGTATAATAATAATATTATTAAAATTCTTTCCATTAATTTACTTTTATGTTGCATTTTAATTTTTCAAAACATTTAAAAATTATTTTTTAACAAATAAATTTGTTAATCATCTGGTCGTTAAATTTATTGTTAATAAATATTATGTAAATGTCCTGTTAATAAAATTGTATGACCTAGTGTAATTTTTGAATCTGTAAATAAAAATATTTTGATATTATACTGCTCTGGTTAAAAAAAAAATGGAGTTAAAATTGAAATTAGCAAAATTTCTATGCAGTCAGTAATGCTTACTAAATCTCATAATGTTTTATTATTATTACAAACATCTCCATTGTGTTGAGTTATTGACTTATCATGGAAGTTTGCCTAAAATGTCAACACCTGTTATACTGCATTGCACATTCATTTATAGTCCTTGCACTCACAACACAAGTGTTCGCTACTCTCTCCATACAAAAATCCACCTATCTCTCAAAAAAAACAACAAAATTACATGACAACCACAGTAATAAACTTTATGGAAAGTACAAATATTTCATACTGAAAATAATAGTATACATCAACAGTGTATGGAACCAACAAGCAATTCAAAGAGCATAAATACAAGATACAGCATTCAATTTACCAATTAAAAATGGTTGTCGCATGAAAAAAAATTAATCTTAATAAATAATATTAAAACTATTTTTGATGTTTTCATAAAATGAGAATCTCCCAAATTTTGGGGGAGAGAGAATTATTCCAATTCAGGCTAGGCATTGTAAGAGGGCTTCACATCTTTCTTTGAAAAGGGATTCATATTTAAAACTGCTTCTATGGAGAAGATGAACTTCATCCCATGGGATACTTAGGTTAGTGTCAATAGTATGCTGTGCCAGACCAGACTTTTGAGGTTTCATGTTTCACTGTGATACTGATGTTCATTAATTATTCTTTCCAAGAATGGGGCCTGTCTGTCCAAAGTATGTCAAATTACATTAATAATGATCTGGTAAACACTATATAAAATAGAGGAATGAGTTTGTCTTTTGTAGATGATAACAGATGAGAATTTCTTTTAAATAGTTTTAATATTATTTATTAATATTAATTTCTAGCACACAGCAACCATTTTTAATTGGTAAACTGACTGTTGTTTCCACACAATGATAATGTACTGTTATTTTCAGTACAAAATATTTGCACTTTCATTAAAGTTTATTACTGTAGTTATCATATAATTTTATTGTTTTATAGTTATGCCACAGGTACCTTTAATGATACCATCTCTCTCTCTCTCATACTGTTAATTATTTCACCTTTATGCAGTTTCCAGGGATGGATTTGATCTTTTATTTGTCTGATATCTATCTAATAAACTCTTCTCATTATCCTCCTAAAAAGAGGGAAACTGGCCAAAAAGAACATGCAGATAATGCACATAGTATACTCTTTGTAACTTTAATACTATACTTTGTTCTGTGATTCCAACCAACCAACCAACCTAATCTTCTCAGTAATTTACATGTCTCAATCTTATCCCCCACTTTTTCTGCTGTTTAGTAAATTTACTCTCTCAGTAGTCATCCTTCATAATAATCAAAATCAAACTTTCACAGATTTTGACAAATTATTAATATAATATTCATACTCTGCATGATTTCATCTAATCCAGATGTGATCAAAAAGTTTCTCTTCTCATCCCCATTCCCCAGATAATAGCATTTACCTGCTGTTCCACTCTCTTCTGTTTGAAGTGGTTTCCTGGAAGCTTGGTACAATGAGCCACGTATTCCCCATGGTTAAAAATATTTAACAGAAGCCCTTATTTTAAAATTAGCAGGAAGAGCCTGCAGTTTGTTTGAATTGCAGTATCATCAGATCTTCTTCCTTTCAGTACCAGCTTCAGTTTTTGAAAAAGAAAAATATTGCAGGATGCCAGATCTGGCAATCTAGGTTACAGCTAAACAGTATTATCATTTTTTTTCCTAGAAATTCTAACTTAGGAAAGTGAGCAGGTTTTATATCTTGTCTTAAATTGTTTCGGTATGATGCAGATTAGATCTCTAGCTGATTTGCAATTCACATTTTCTAGGCTACAGTGTCATCTGTTTTACTCACTGATGGACATTGGTAGTGTTTAACATGTGAATTCATTTGCTGAACATTGATATAGTGCAGTCAAATCAACACTTTATCAATGTGTTGGAACTTGGATGAATTTGGAAAACAAATGGATTGCTTCGATTATATTAACTATATCATTTACCCCATCTCCCCCCCAAAATAGTTTTAACATCTCACATGTTTTAGTTTTCTCATTTTAAAACAGAACTTGATTATGGACTGTTCTTTAAAACTTGTCAGGAAAAGTGGAGAGTACAATGGACATAACATAATCAGACTTTACTATTGTATTGCTTCTTGGAAACACAAGTAATGTCATCTTGATGTAAGTCTGGAAACGTTTTGATCAAATCTCCTACTTACTTTAACAGATCTGTACATAACTATGAAAGTGATTAACTAATATCTGTCTGTTAATAGTTTGAAATTCTTCAAATAATTTGAGTACTTTTAACCTGTCATTTCTTACACATTATTCTTTTATTTATTTAGTTATTTTTATTAGAGCCTTAAAATCTACTCTCAGAGTACTTTAGTCACTAATTGATATTGGTAGTGTTCAGCATGTGACATTGCAAAGGCTTTGCAACTTGTGTTGATGAGTGAGTTGAGTTTATTTTCACAAAAATGACAGTATCTTACCATCTGTAATGCATATGTCAATATTTGTACCACTCATTAAAATTATAATTTTATTTCTATAAACTAAGGAGAGGGAAATACATGTATCACAAAAGAATTTTGAAACATTTAATTATATAAAAATAATTAACAGCATGTCTCATTTTGAGCTGTTTCAAAGCATTGAAGCAACATCATTGAAAGAGCTAAGAGAACAATAGGAATTTCAAACACAACTGATTACAATTGCAGGAGTAATGGCATGGATAGTGGATCTCTATTCACCCACAGATCTCTTATTACCACCACCTCCTCCAATATATCCCCTCCAAGTGTATACTCAACATTCCATCTTTCTTTTCTGAATTTCAAAACCTTACAATTTACTACATTGAACTTGAAACCCCATCCACTCAGTCTATTCAACTCCTCTTGTAAAGCCACATCTGCTCTGCTCCTCATAGTTTTTCCCAACTGTGGTTTTAACCTAGTGCTTTCTTCTCTAGATTAAACCACACCATTAGTCACTATGAGATCAACAACATTTAAGAGTACTAAAAAAAAAATATATAAAAAAATTAACTCAATGCAGATAGAAATTACAATTTCCCACTCCTTTGGAATGGAAAATCTATTTATAGCAGAATGTAGATGTGAAAATGTTTAGGGATCCACTTCATAGTTGAATTTCCAGTTTGACCTAAGATTCCATGAATGTGGGATTTGATAAACACCAAGTCCATATAAGAGTCATGTTTCTCTTTAAGCAAGGGAAATAATTTTCACATTTTGTTGATAGGTTTGAAAGTTTGGAATTTCTTGAGAATTTTGATTGCAGACTTATTCCTTATGTGAACAGTTCTACCAACACATTTAGAACCTTTTACACAAGAAATAAAGTCTCCATAATTCACCTTGTTTGACTGGTTGAGTAGAGAAACAATTTATTTTTTTGAGTCACTATGATATTATAGCTATTTAAGGATATTATTTTTACGGGAAACTCCAAGGAGTCCATAGACTTATCGAGGGAGGCCCTAACATCATGTCAAGAACAACTATTCGACATTCACAAGTGTATTTGTTTAACACTTTGATGACGGGTGGCGTCTGTATGTGACAATACTACCATAGGAACTCCCTTCAGTATATATATATATATGTTGCTTCTGCTTCAGGTAGGGGAATTTTCACACGGTTTATATGGCATGTTACGTGCTACTTTTTTGATAGAATTTTATTTGTAAAATTAGTCTTAATGATATCGAAAATCTCAAATACAATTCAAATTGATTTCAAGTTATATATGATTGTAAAGTCGTGCAACCCAGAAATAACATATCTGTTTTAATCAAGTATTTGAAAAATAAAATGGCTACAAATACAGGTTATAATCAGACACTTATAACAAAAGAAGAATAGGAACCTCATTATTATTATTATTACACGACACCTCCAGGGAGTCCAAAGACTCATCGAGGGGAGGGCACCTACTCTATTTCCACCACTCGTTCACCAACTGACCGCAACCACACCAATGCCATCTACCGCCGACCACCACCACTAGTATTTCCACAGACAATCACTAACATCCATGCCGACAGCTTGATTCGAACCTGCAGCCTTTTGGCTGGAGAGCGGATGCACTAACCACTTGGCCAACCAATCTGGCATAACGTGATAAAAATGGCCACCTCCTTGAATGCAAACTCGCACTCTTTTTATCAGATTTGATTCCACTTTTTGAAATACCTGCATGCTGATGTTTTCAATCACTGTTGAAATGTTCATTTTTAGTTCATCCAGTGTGTGAGGATTATTCTGATAAACAGCACCTTTGAGATATTCCCAAAGAAAAAAAATCTGGCGAATTTGGAGACCATAATTCTTTCGAGATGAGACAGTCACTGAAAAATTCTTGCAAAAAATGTATGGTACTATTCAACGTGTCGCACATGACACTACCTTGCTGGAAAACCAACAATGCCGTTTGTTGACTTCAAGGAGTGCCACAAACTATGTGATGATGTCATGGTAGATGGAACTATTTACTGTCGTTTCAAAGAAAATGAGTCCCACTATACTATGATGGCAGGATATCACACAGGAAACTCCAATTTTTTGAGAATGCAAAACATTTTAAATGAAAAACATGTGGATTTTCACATGACCAAATCCTATCATTTTGACTATTCACATACCCACTGAGGTGAAATCAGACCTTGTCACTGAAGAAAACTGTATCAAGTATCTCTATATATTCTTCAACGACTGAGTGTAACCATCTGCAGAAGATTATTCATTTACCTTTATCTGGGTCCTTCAGTTCATGGACTGAGTGCACACAATATGGATGAAGGTGTAACAATTTCACAGTTTTATGAGCCTCAGCACTACCATATGACATTAATGATTGCATGGCAAATTTCCTGAGGTATTTTGTTGGGAACCACCAGTGCTCTACCTCATCCATTTTATCATCAGTCAAAATGGAGGATCTTCTAGGACAAAGATCTTATGAGGGACTGCTGTACCCAGATATTTCTCATGAAATTCCTCAGCAACACATGTTTAAGAATGATTAGCACAATAACTTTCCAAAATGAAAACTTGCTGTTGGGAAAAAGACATTTCACTTCCTCAGTGAACAAAGCTACACTGAGGAAAATCTGTACATGTCATAGTGAACTCGGTGTCTCCAATCTGCCCCCACAACGAGTTATATATTTGTTGCTGGTATAAATTGTCAGAATGTGATGCTCTCAAGTCAATGCAACTGTATCTGGGTGAAATGGCTGTGAGAAGGGAACTGACAGAGTTTGAAAGAGGCATTGTGAATAGGATGCCATGTTCAGACCCATCTGTTCTGCAAGTTGTTGAGAAATTGTACCATACCAGGTCAACAGTCAGTAAAACCATACTGAGATGTAAGTGCAAGTGTTACCTGAAGTAGATGATTCACCTTACATCACCAAAGGGTGCTACAAAGGATAATATGTAAAAAAGTGGCATTCATCAGCCATCATGTTGAATGTGGAGTTCTGGACATCGACTAGAACATGAATCTGCACAAAAACATTCAAAACCGAGGTTATGACATGGTATGACCGCAGTATTCAAGTCCCATGTTACCCAAACCATCATTCAGCATCATCTTCAATGGTGCAAAGAGCATGTACAGTGGGAAGTGGAAGCTTGGAAAACTGTGTTATGGAGCGAATCACACTACACCCTCTACTAAGATGAATGGGTGTAGGTGTGGCAGATGTCCAGTGAACATATCATACTAGAGTGTGTAACCCCGACTATAAAATTTGGAGGCAGTGGTGCGATGGTATGGTCCTGGTTTGGGCTTGGACCTCTGTTTGTGGTGCTACTAACATTGAACTCCGAGAGGTTTCTGAACAATGCAGTACTTTGTGGCGTTTCTATGGAACATACCATTGTCGGCCAAGCGGTTAGCATATCTGCTCTCCAGCCAAAAGGCTGCGGGTTCGAATCCTTCTCTGAGCATGGATGTTTGTGATTGTCTATGAAAATATTGATTGTGGAGACAGTGAGCTGTAGAGTAGGTGCCCTCCCTTGATGAGGCTTTGGACTCCCTGGAGGGATCACATAATTTTCTCTATCAGCAAGACAGTACTCCCCCCCCCACAACCTGACTTGAATCCACAGAGCCCTGATCTCAATCCTATTGAATATCTGTGTTTCAATAGGGGTTTTGAGCAGTGACACCATAGTGTCACTGCTCAAAACCCCTATTGCAACATTTAGGGATGTCTACCCCCAAACTGTCTGGGACCTCATTACATGCTTGCAGGAAGAATGGTCCAAAAATCCCATTGATCACTGTTGTACACTTGTCAAAACTATGCCCTGTAGGATTGCTGCTGTCACTACAGTGAAAGGAGGTCCTACATCTTATCAAGATGGGCACCATGCTGTTTGTTCCTCACACTATGGTGTCCATTGACTTTCCAATCAGTATGCAATTATGTCTGTCTTTGCCACCCTCTAAACTTGCTACTCCTATGCATTGCCTTAATTGCATATTTGGTTACAATGAAGGCTGTACAGTACTTACACATTCCCGAGGCCCTAGAATGCTTGCCTAGAGCAAACATTTTGCTACTGCTTCCCAGGCACCATGCAGGATTCTCGGGCTTCCCACTCTTTATAAGGCTGCAGAAAAAAAAATCAGCTAACACCTTTTTATTCCCGTATAGGGAGTAGGCGAGGCTGTTTAGCCCTATCTAACTTTTGGAGACAGTGGGCAGTTCAATCTCCACTGGCAGCCAATCAGAGATAGCTGGCCCAAGGCTATCACTAATTAAGCGGCACACAGTGAAGAGAGTTGGCTCAACAAGTGCCGCCATCTTGTGGTCCCTTACCCTAACACAATATATTGATGTCTGAAATAATGTGGGTTCTACAGTCGATTTTCTTGAGTTTACGGGATGGAAAAGCCGCTTGCCCGTGCCAGAGATCGACCAACTCGTGAACCGGTCGAAAAAAGGCTTAGGAAAATTTCCTCTAGTCGACGGCTAGATTCGAAACAGTCTTCCTTCGTGCAGTCAAGTGCCGTGGTGTGCAAATGCCACATCCACTGAGCTGCACAAGCTGCCTCATATCAGAAACAAAATAAAATAAAACCGTTTATTAAATAAGAGGTAAAATGAATTCAGAATCAATCTTAAGGAAAAATAAATTACATATATATAATATAATATATAATATAATATATATATATATATATATAACAAGAGCACCAAGGCATGAGCAATAATAATTAAATTCAGTTCATTGATATTTTGCCGACATTCAATCATGTAGAAACTATAGATATACACATGTTTATAAATTTTTGTCATTATGAATGTGTATTTGTCATGGCAAAATGACAAAATTTATTTAATGGTTTGTTAGCATTTTATTATTATTATTATTATTATTGTACGGGCACCTCCATAGAGTTAGAAGATATTGCGGAAGATCTAAACAATCTAACATACCTCTCCTTGAACCCGTTACAAACAAAAGCAAATTCCACTCATTCACAACTCCAAGCAAAAAATCTTCTCCTCACACCCCTACTGACCACGCCTTTATTCAACTTCCAGGGATGACCTCTTATTCTGGCCGCCAGTGACGCACCCAGGGGGGAATGGGACCTGGTCCCCCAAAAGAAAAAGGAAAAAGATGAAACACTAGAAAATTTTCAAAAATCTTTTCCTAATTAAAATTTATTTTTTTATTTATGTTGTGTCGTGTCTTTTTTTTTCTATACTACTTATGAATTAGCGGTCACGTAAGGTGGGAATACCCTATAGCTCTCGGGAATCACGGCCGCTGTGAATGCAAGGCGAACGAAGTAGTGCTCGGGCGGACCGAGCGCTACTTCGTTTGCCCGAGCCGGGCCAGAGAAGAACACGGGCATCATGTATTGGCGATCACTACAGACACTCAATCATAGGTCATATGTAATGTGTATTCTCAAATCGTCTACTCAACCCCCCCCCCAACACACACACAAGATTAAGATTAAATCCTGAGTGTGCCACTGCTGGCCACCTCTAGCCAAGTGCTGACACATTTCCCCTGCATCAATCATATAAAGCCTTTTAAGCAACTTAAATGTTTCTATCATATCCATTTTTTTTCTGCTAATGACCAACTTCTGCAATCCACACACTTTCAACCTATTCCCATAGGGAACATTCCACAGGCCATACACACATTTTAGTCACTCGCATCTGAATCTTCCCCACCACTTCCTCATCCCCGGGAGACCAAACTTGAGCACAGTAATCCAGATGTGCACGTATCAAGGCCATACAAAGAGAAATAACTTCCTATCTCTACTTTTTTGTTTTCTTCAATAGCCAAGTAATTTTAGGGGGGGGCTACCATACCTTAGCAATATGTCCTCTCAACTTTAACTCTCTGTCGACCACCACCGTCATCACTTAATCTCTAGCGTTATCTGTTTACTGGAATACAGTTTTATCAATATGGTACACAGCTTGCTATCTATCCCAATATGCATAACTCTACATTTCCCCACAGTAAACTGATAGCCATTATCTTTTGCCCATACTGACAGCCAGGGTCGGATTAAGACCCATAGAGGCCCTAAGCACTTAAAAGATTTTGGTGGCTCATATATATGTAATTCAAAATATAAACAATAACAAACCATAAAATAAATTTTTATTTTTCAAACTGAAACAAAACTTATAGTAAGATGGAAAATGATGTTTATTTTTGTATACTTCAACTTTATTTAGATTTGAAAAGTTCTCTCCTACTTTTTTAATTGCAAAGTCTTTGATTAGATCCTCAAATCTTATGTAACACATCTGCTTCTATACTTAGTAGAGATAAAGCATTCAACCTGCCTTGTTGCATAGTTGTTCTGATGGATTTTTAATATACTCCAACTGAGAAAATGAACGCTCAGCTGAGCAATTTGTGACCATTAATGTTAAAAATATATGAAAAGCAATGTCTACATTTGGAAAGGCACACTCAATATTGTCTTCTACAATTATTTTATAAAGTTCAGCATGACTGAATCTTGTTTTTACATTTTTTTGTTGCACAGAACTTATGATGCACATATGAGTGAAACTGCTGAAGTTCACTGAGAAATTAGTGTTCAAGTCCTCTGGGTAAGCATCAGTCAGCTTTTGACAACACTGAGAATACCTTTCAATTTCAGTAGATGATGAAGTAGCATTATGTGGCACATCACTTAGAAAAGTAAATCTCTCTGATATTTCTTTGTATATATCTCTCTCCTCTTCTCATGTCAGTTTCAAGTTTGTCAACAATTGTGTAAAAGGTGGTGATACGAAATTTATCTCTGGCATTCAGATATACTTCTGGAGCATCTGTCATTGGGTATCTTCTTTCTGATACGTTTGCGAGTTTGAGCTGCCTTGTAATCAACATCTGGTAGCACTTCCTTTCTAGCTGCTTCATATCTTTCAAAATCATTTTGTGAAGTGCACAATTGGTCAGCTAATGATCCATATAGATCTGCACATGTTTTTAAGATGATATCCTCATTCTGTAGAACTTGGCTTACTCTATGAAAATTTTGTAAAATCTCATCCCAAAAATTCAACATAAAAACGAATTCTAGCTCTTGCATCTTATTTGCAATATTATCTGCTTCTCTTCTAGTATCTCCTTTTTGTGACTAGTCTTCGTCTATACAGTCTAACGCTTCTAAAATTTGAAGGAAAGATTTCAAAATTGCTGCTGTTGCCATAACATGTGCCTCCCATCTGGTATCAGAGAGGGATTTTAAGACATTTTCATTTCCAATACAACCTTTAAGAATTGCCCACCGGCTGGATGAGGCTGAAAAAAAAAAGGTATAGAGCAACCGCACTGTAGAGAAGAAATTAACCGCCTGTTGACAGCAGTAACAGCACTTCGGCCTACCGAATTTAGTGAATGAGCTGCACAGTGCACATATATAGCAAACTTGTTTGTTTCTAAAATTTTTTGCTGCATCCCCTTATAATGCCCATACATGTTAGCAGCGTTGTCATAAGACTGACCGCTACATTTTGAAAAGTTTAGCTGACAAACTTTACGTAAGTACTGCAACACCTGATTTGCCATTTCCTCGCCGGTATGGCTTTTCATTTCCAGAAAGGTTAAAAAGCGTTCAATATGCTGTCCATCTTTTAAGTACCTAAGTACAACACTTAACTGGTCGATATGTGACAGATATGGTATTGAATCAACTGACAAACTAAAATAACCGGAAGATTTTACTTAATCAACAATAAGCACGTGGTGAGCCATCAGTTGAATGAGTTCCTCGCAGGTGGCTTTGGACAGATAAGAAGGATTTCCTTTGCCACAATTTCCGTATTTCGCAATGTGACCTGCTAAAAATGGATCAAACTGACTTATGAACTCATGCAACCTTAAAAAGTTTCCATTTTGCAATGATCCAAATCTTTCTTCTGTTCCTCGAAAAGCCAAGCCACGTTCAGCTAACGTACGCATAACAGCTATGACACGCCTCAGGACATGTTCCCAGTAATCACACTCTTCCTGAATTTGTTTTTCCAACTGCTGTCCCAACCCTACACTTCGTCTGCGCGTTAAGTATGTTAGCATAGAGTCTCGGTGAGTAGTGCTTTTTTCATGTTGATCAATTACAATAGTATTTCGCCAGTCACTGAACCCTTCTCTTGTAACAAAATGTGAGAAATTTTTAGGAGCAAACAGTTTATAAACAAAACAATAAACTGATCCCGTTAATGGCGAATACAATAACCACTCTCTCTTGTATTCCTCACCATTGGTCCCAACAAAAAGTTTCTGCGAACAGTATCTTACTGGTTTGCCACTACTGAAATGTCGGTAAGACTTGTCAAATGGCCCATTATGGTGTTGACAGTCACTGGGTCCACAAGCAGTCCAATAAGCCACGTCATCAGCAGAGAAATCAAGCCACAACCCTGGGTCTTTTGCTATATTTACTTCATTTTTTGTGCAAACTGAATCATTTCACTACCATCACCATGGCCCACTAAACTTTCATTTGCAGCAATTATTTCAACCTCAAAATGTTTTGTAAAGCAACTTGCATTAACATTTGCAGTAGAGATATCAAGGGAATTTACAGACAAAGTGAGGTCAGTAGTGAGACATGTGCTAGATGAACCTGCTTGTGACACCTTGATGATTCCAACATCATATTTTGATTTTGAAGTGATCAAAGTGGTATTTGTGTTCACTTCTGATGACGGAGATTGACTCTGATCAGGAATTGGTATATAATGTTGTGGAACTTATGTGAAGAAATCAGTCAGCTTTGTACTCTTGAAATCTAATTCCAAAGTCCCCTCTTGTTTCTTTTTTGACAGTTTTCGCTTTTGTGCACCACTTAACTGAACACGTTTCATCTTGGTTCCTGTGATCTGTTAAATACAGAAATAAAAAGATTATTTCGTTGAATATTAGGTGGCAATCAACACAGTTACACATATCACAGACAAAGTCATACGAATAATTTAATTTTCGGCTTACATGCTTTAATTAACTCTTATTTTACTGGATTCACACTTCTGCGACAGCTATGCCTTTTACCGGAGGCGCGTTTCTGAGACAACCCGTGATTTGTTTTATATTTGCTTCTGGAGCCTTTTATAAGACATAATTTATTAAAACAATACCTAAAACAGACAGGAAAATAAAAAATAAAATGGTTACGTTGATCATAAAAAATTACCTTATTTGACGCGATGGTAGTGCCAGAAAGCGTCGTGAGCGATAATACGGTGTAAACGAACCGTCATGCACGTGGTTAGAGTTTTATTAGGCCTTCTACACATCATTATTTATTGAAACAAAGTAGGTAACAGTAAGAAAATATAAAAACAATGAAAAATTAATTTAAATTAAATTCGTCATCTAACTAAAGCAGAAATTCTGTGGTTCCCCCTTTCCATGATGCCCTACGCACGTGCTTATTTTGCTTAATGGTTAATCCAGCCCTGCTGACAGTCTATTTAAATCCTGCAAATTCTCTACATCGCCTTGATTAACTATTATTATCTACCTAATTTCGCATTATCAGCAAACAACTGGTTATTTCCTATATCATTTATGTACAAATTAAATATGAGGCCTGTGTAGCTCAGTGGAAGTGGCGCTTGTGTCCTCTGTGCTTGGCCGCTTGAAGTTAGACCTAGGTCCTAGTCTAGTCGCTGACTGGAGGAACTTTTTCTAAGCCTATCTTCGACCTGTTCCCGAGTTAGTCGATCTCTGGCACAGGCAAGCGGGTTTTTCCTCCCGGAAACTCGGGTTTTTTGTCTCGTAAACGCAAGAAAATCGACCGTAGTACCCACATTATTTCAGACAGTGACATATCTTGTTAGGGTTAGGTACCAAGAGATGGCAGCACTTATTTGCCAGCCTCTTCATCGGCGGCTGCTATAATTAGTGATAGACATGGGCCAGCTATCTCTTATTGGCTACCGGTGGAGATCGAAATGCCCACTCAGTCTCCAAAAGCTAGATAGGGTATAAAAAGGCCTCGCCTACTCCCTATTAGGGAATAAAAGGCGTTAGTTGATTTTTTTTTTTTTTTTTACAAATTAAACATAATTGGTCATAATGAACCTTGCAGCACACCACTAGTCACTTGGATTCTGATTCTATATGGAGGAGCAGAATCCAAGCCATTTCCTTTATCCAACTCAGCTGTTACTCTATTATAAAAAGTTAATTACTAAGGCATCACCTACCCTTAACAAAGCCATGTTGTCCATCATACAATATCATATTTTATTCAACCGTTGTTGAATTCTCTTTTTGACCAATTTTTTAAGCACTTTTACTACCACAGCTGTAGTGATTGGTCTATGATTTGCTACTGCAGTCTTAGAACCTCACTTATACGAGGGAATTATTTTGTCCTCTTTCCATTCCCTTGGAGCTCTAGCAGAGATAAGACAAATTAGAGAGGCTAGTCAGAGGTATTGCCAATTCCCTTGGACATTTTCGCAGCTGATATCCCATCTAAACCTACTGCTGTATTTACATTGAGATTCTACAATATACCAAGAACGTCCAATTCCTCCAAATATGTTCCCACATTAGTGTCTGTCACATACTTTAACGCAGTAACCTACCCTTGACAAAGCCATGTTGTCCATCATACAGTCCGCCCATTGTTGAATTTTTTTGACCAATTTTTCCAGTTCTTTTACTACAACAGCTGAGATACTGATTAGTCTATAATTTGCTACTGGTGATATACCCTTGCAGAATGGTCGGTCAGTAACTATTTTATCTGCTTCTGTCACCTCGTGACCATGATCACTCATTAACGTTAATCTTTCATAGTCATTCTTCCTCTTATTTGCCACATAACGAAAGAACTCTTTGGGATTTACTTTAGCCTGCTTGGCTAGTTTCTTTTCGATCTGATTTTGCCTTCCTTGCCATGCTGATCACCTTTGTTCCCTGACCCTCGTACTGTTCATGAGTTTGCTGGTGCAGTGTTTTATGCCATGGCACAGATTTAAGCTTCCTCCTAAGGTTGCCATAATCAACCTTGCACAAAGCTTCTTCATTTGCAATTCTTCATGCAAAATATATCCTACACGTTCTTTTGAAATGCCTATAGTGTCAGCAATTTCACGCACTTTGACTCGCTGGTCATCCAATACCATATCGTGCACTTGATCGATGATTTCAGGTGTTGTCACACTTTTTGGACGTCCTTCATGTGGATCATCTTCAAGGCTGCTATGGTCACATTTAAACTCGGTAGCCCATTTCTTAACTGTTGAAAACAAAGGAGAAGAGTGCCCATAAACTTTTATGAACTTCGAATGAATTTTTTTTACCGTTAAACCTTCTTTTACGAAGAATTTTAAAACTGCACGATACTCAATTTTATCCATTTTAAGGGATACAGACAAAGCTTTTGATTCAGACAGCTGTATTAAAAAAGCTTCTTGATAGAATGACTTGTAATTTCACATGATGCTTATGACAGATGCACCAACTAAGAAAAAAAAATATTACCGATAGTGTTGCCATTTCTGGTTGAGGCCGAGAACTTTTCAGACCACCCACGTACATCAACAAGCAGCTGTATATTTTGTCTTACTGTCCTTGAATCCCACACCAGTCTGCTTCCAATGAACAGAGACCTCCTAACGTTTTTGGCTGCTATTCATGCGTTATCATCAGCAGTACCGTCCCCCCCTCATCGTATCTCCTCTATCTTCTATGAAAATATTAAACGCTTCACATTCTATCCCTGTAACTTCATCATCTGCTGTTAGCCAAGTCTCATTAATGCCTGTAACTGTTGGCGAAGTTGAAGTTGCACTAATCATTGCTAAAAACTCCTGCCTCTTGTTTCTGATACTTTTGGCATTAGTGTATATAAAAACTGCAGCATCTCTTTAAGCCCCACCTATTTTTCCTGAATTTTCTATCCTATTCCGAATCATGAGTGGTCAAGATATTGGAGAATCTAGTGAAGAAAAGGATTCAGAACTGGGTGGACGGCAGTAGAATTCTCTTTAATGGATAGCATGGTTTTACTAAAAGAAGATCGCATTTTACCAATCTGCTTACTTATTATAAGGTGACGAATATATTAGACAAGTGAGATGCATATAGTAGTTTAGATATTTGGATTTTGCAAAGACTTTCGATAGATTACCACATGACAAACTAGTAGTTAAATTGGAACAGATGGGATTGGATAGTAGAATTAGTAGATATAGGACGACACGGCGGATTATGGGAATGATGCTGAGAACACTGACGTGTAGAAGTAAAGATGTGTTGATCCCATTGTACAAGACATTGATCGGGCTAATGTGGATTACTGTGCACAGATTTCATTGACCAGTTTTCAAAAGGATGAGATTTTGGAGAGGGTTCAGAGGCGATTGACGAAGTTATTTTCTGGAATGTGGAATATGAGGACAGATTGAGATTATGCAAATTATAGAGCCTAGTGGATAGAAGAAAGAGGTGAGACATGACCGAAACTCATAAATTGGTAAAGGATAATTGCCAGATTAGCGTAGATGATTTTTCATAGAATATCTGGAGACAGGTGAAGAATGAGAGACCATCCTTGGAAGCAGTATAAAGTGGATGTGAACAAAGGGGGGGGGAGTTTTTTTTCCATGAAGAGTATGGGTGATTGGAATGCATTGCCGGAGAATGTGGTGGGTGCAGCGACAGTGGATGCATTTAAGTCGAGGTACGATGAGCTGTGCATGTGAGAGTGGGATTTCCCATTATTAGTCTTGACTGCATGGAGATCTGTTGATGATGATGATGATAATGAATTGCTTAAGTTTTCCTGAATTTCGCTTCAGCATGCACGGTGAACAAAGCTCTCTCTAGAGACCTAACACCAAAACCATTTAGATGTAGTTCGTCAGCATTATACAAATTCTTTCTGTCAAGCACAGACCACAGATCCACAATTCCTACATCATTTCTTCTACATATTGATTCATTAGCTGTCAACATCCTACTCAATTCGCTTGCATCTTTACCTTCTCGCTCTTCACGTTTGCCTCTTCTAACAACAACTCCTTTACATACTCTGTCATAGAATACTTCTCACCTTTCGAATCATTTGTGCTAGTCCAAGACAATCATTTCCTTCACCTTACGTTTTTGCACCGGGTGACGTGACTAATATCATGAATTTTTGCACCAGGGAATCACGATTTTGTCACACTTTCATTGAGCTTGATATATGCACGCATAATTGAAAATGGAAAATGTCCCCCAACCATTCCAGATGCCCAATATGCAATGCCCACTATATCCTTTTGCCAGAAAAAGATCAGCAAAATACTGTTCAAATTAGACACATAAAAAAAAGTCTCCTGGCCCTGATGGCATTCCTTCAATTGTCCTGAAGGTTTGCACTTACACTGTTTTACTACACTGGTATCTATCCCACAGCCTGGAAATTGGCCTATATTCATCCCATTCCCAAGAAGGGAGACAAGTCACTGCCGCCCCATCTCGCTCACCTCAGTGCTGTCTAAAGTAATGGAAAAAATCATTAATTCTCAACTCCTACACTACCTTGAAGCTACCCATCTAATAAACGACCGCCAGTATGAATTCTGTTGCTGCTGGCCAACAGCAGATCTGCTCACATATGTCACCCATCTCTGGACAAATGCCATGGAGAAGTTTGGCGAATCTCAAGCGGTTGGACTTGATATCAACAAGGCGTTTGACCGGGTCTACAGTAGCATAAGGGCTTACTAAGCAAGCTGCCATCGTTTGGTCTATCTCAAGACCTCTGTAATTGGATTGCCAGCTTTCTGTCTGGATGCACACTACGTGTGATGGTGGGTGGCTCCTTATCTACCCACCATTCAACTAATGCTGGGATTACTCAAGGAACTCTGGCATTAGTTGAATGGTGTCCACTCACCAATTTGCTGAGGAAGACGGTTGGTGAGTTCACTCACCAACCCTCTTCCTACTATATATCAATGACCTATTTCAGCTTACCTCCAACCCAATACACAGTTTTGCAGACGACAGTACATTGCACTCCTGCCTTTCTTTTGATAAGCCTTACTCCACACAACTCATATCAACCACCACTGCCATCAATTCAGACCTCTAAGCCATCCTCCAATGGGAATTCAGATAACCTAGTCAATTTCAATGCAAATAAAACCTCAGTACTGTCTTTTCCCATAAAAAAGAACCATTTTCTTACAAATACTTCATCCCAGTATTAATTTTGACAACACCCAAATTCCCAGAAAATCTGAGATTTCTCTTCTTGGAATTACCTGACACCAAGCCTCTCCTGGCATAAATACTTACCAACCATTGCACCCCAGCTTCTAAAAAAACTAGGATTTCTCTTTTGCTCAAGACGTTATTTCACCCCTGTACAGCTGTTAACCTTATACAAATCACAGATCCACCCAACCATCAGATACTGCTCCCACATATGGGGGTGCGCCCCCCAAATGCTCCCTCAAAATGCTCGACTCAACCCAGAGGAGAGCAATCAGACTTATTAATGACCCATCTCTTACCAACTCACTCCCCCCACTTTTGCACAGACGATTGGTCTCCACAATATGTGTTTTCTACAAATATTTCCATTGAAAATGTTCATCTGAAATATCATCAAAAATTCCCACATTATACTAAGTCGTTGGAACACGTACAGCTGCTGCTGCTCAACATCCCTACACAGTGCACCTTGAAACCCACAGAACAAGTTTCTTCTCCTCCTCCTTCATCCCTGCAACTGCTATAATATGGAACAATCTTCCCATTGATCTGTTCCCTGAGGAATACAATATACAGTCATTCAAATCCAATGTAAACAAGTACCTTCTTTCCCAACCCATTCACGGTACTAATGTACTATAGGTTGATCTTCCAACCTCTCGTGCATGGGCTCAACATAATATATATATATATATATATATATATATATATTTGTCTAACATGTTCTCACTAAAAGAGGGAATGTTTTCTTTCCGAAATATCTCATTCGTCTTATCAATAAACGTGTTATTTTTCCTGTGTTCGCATGTTTATACAGATGTTAAGTATATCAGAAGTTCCTCTGAAATTACATATGGACGTCTCGTTTTCCCTTTCATATTAGGCTTAGCGGCCTGTCACAGCTAAGTAATTTACTTGCTTGAAATTTAATTAATGCTCTCATAAATCAGTTCATTCTATCTGTACGGTATGCTGTAGCAGTCATTTGCATGTGTTCTTTTAGCCGGTTTTCATATTTTGTGGGGGGAGAAAAAAAACGAGTTTTCGAGAGAGGGAAAAAACCCTCTCGTTCTGGTATGGCATTGGCTAGCTCACTTTCAATTGAAAAGCACAATAAAGGTTCTTCGTATCTCCGATGAATATGAACACGTGTTTCCAGCCAAAGGACATAATCGAAAATCGCTGGTTGGCCGAGTGGTTTGCGCATCCGCCCTCTAGCCACGATGCTGCGTACTCGAATCCTGCGATGAGCATGGATATTTGGGATTGTCCTATTAACTCTGTGTGGAAAGGTCATCTGCGACCTTACTCTTCTTCTAGCAGAAGAATAGGTACCGTGAGAGGTACGGGAGTGACTATACAACTCTAACTAATACACTATGCTTCTTTCTGCCACAAAGGGATGTGTGAATTTATAGTTTAATACTCTATGAAAGAATGCCAAATCTTGAATCCCCTGCTTTTGACATTCTGTAATATTCATCTGCTGGCTGCACCACTCCTTAGATTCAAATTCGAATCCATACATTTACTGTTGGCAGTATACTCAATTACACCTACTTGACGAACCTAGCAATTTTCAAGTAGTTTATGCTTCATGATCAACAAAGTGCCTTAAATGCCGATCTCCATACGATTCTTCAATAGGATAATGACAATCTAGTCACTTTCAATATTACCAAAATAATGCACTGTTCTGTCTTTTTTCTCCATATTTTGATATCATGCTCTACTAATACTAGATCTTTTTTGGACTCACGTTACCTCCAGCCTTACTTGGAACAAACACATCTGTACCTTCTTCATTCTAATAAATATTTTTTAAAAAAAGTTTCCTTTCCGCATAATACCACACTTTCCACTTTTCCAGCTGCTAACCGCATGCAAATTCGAAATCTTCAATCCTTGAATATTCTTATTATATTTAGCATGGTAAACCAATATTCTACCCCAAAATTCTTCACATTGTCCAAAAGAGAATAGTTCAGTAATCGATGATGATATCACTCTCACAGATTCATTAACCCGAAAAATTCTGAGTTTTTCCGGGATCGAGATTGTCCTCTTGTGAAACAGATAAACTGGCCAGAAGAACACCCAATTAATAGTCATAACATTGACCTCATAGCCTTAGCTGCTTCAGCCTTAATTCCGAATAGCCTGTAGTTCCAAATACCACAAATACTTAGTGAGTATTTTGGACCTAACTACGTAATGAACGGAAATGTTAGGTATTTGTTTTATCCTAGGAGCACCATGAAAAAAAGTACTGAGAAAGTTTGGGAACCTCTGACTTACAGCTTATTTCACTGAAGTGGCACTCACATCTCTCCCACTTCACTCACACACACACACTTTGCTAGGGGGCACGCCAGTAGTGTCCGGCGCCTGTGTGCAAACCTTTAGTGGGCGCCCCAACACCCCCCCCCCCCCCCAATAAAAAAAAAAACTTTATAAAAACGTTATTTTTAATACTTGTTGCCAATAGAGTGAGTATTTCATTTTGAATTTTATCTCCTAAATAGGAGGGCATATTTTTAAAGTCAGGATCATTAGCTACACGTCGCGTGTGTTCCGATATAAAAGGATTAAACTTTTCTAACATCTCAATGCATTTTAAAAAATTGCCATTGTTGCGATCGTAAAGTTTATTACTTTTACCAAGAAGGGCTAGATTTTGTTTGTCTAAAAACTGTACTACAAAAATTATTATTTTTATAACTTCATACCGATGTTTCCTTTCATTATCTAAAACTGTTTGTTGCAAATGATCAATACAAGTTTTATTTTTTAAGGATGTAATTAATTCTGTCCATTTATTGTAATTGTTCAAATGATTTAAATTTTTCTCATGACGATTCAGGTACATTAGCAAGATGTTGCCTGTATTCTGCTGATAACAGCAGAGTATAGAATAAATTTAAAAAACTGCAGCAGATTTTCTTATATATGTTTAGAGCAAATGCGAGTGTAAACAAGATTAAACAAATTCAAACGCGCGTCACCCTGTAAACAGTAATCTTACGCAAGTTCAAGTATTTAACTTGTTTATGCTAAATTGCTTGTTAGAACTAGGATCAGAATAAAATAAGATTCTAAGGAATGATAATAAGTGATTATAAATAATTTGTTTAAGACAAATCTATGAAATATAATTAAAATTTAAACAAAATGTAATTTATTTTGATATAATTAATGAATAATATTTTTTTAAAGTATTTCCTCCTCTCCTGAAATCTTTGGCGCCTGTGTGAGTCGCACATATTGCCGGCGCGCCCCTAACTTTTGCACTAAGACTATAATAACACGAACAACTGCCCAATCTTCGTTTATAGTTCCCCAACTGAAGTTGATTCTTTCACTCTTCATTCAATGTAAAAAATTCCAATTTTCCAATAAATTCTAATTTCCAATTTTTCAATTCCACCCAATATGCTTTTCTATTTTTGTTGTTAATAAATTTCTTATACCAGTGCACTCATTTCATTTACAAGCTCCATATACTTATTCGAATTAAATACCCAATAATTGCATCTTTCACAACAAAATTCTGATCCCCCCCCCCATTTCTCTCACTTGTCCGTAAACATTCCAGCCTGGTTCTGCTAAACTTTTTTCCAGCAGTTAACTTTTTTTTTTTTTTTGTTATGTAAGTATAATAATAAATAAGACGCCCTTCCCGCCTTTTTATAAAAGAAACCGTAGTAACCTTTTACAAATTCAATAACTCTTTACGCATTCTACTTTTGCGCACAACTGTTGCAGACTACAAGTCCCTAAAGATTTCTTGACAACATTGGGAGCCTAACGAAATATTTAGTTCTTTAGAAGAAACTCTAGAGAAAAGAATCTTTTATTGTGCTCCTGACGTTGCTAAGACTACAGTAAACAACTACTGAACGGCTGCATTCCTGTCATTTCAGTACCATTTGATCGAAATAATTATGAACCTTTGCTTAAACCACGCCTTCATTTTGTTACATACGTCAGTTTAATTGCCAACAGATTTATGTGTGGCTAGTCTATTTCATACTACAGCTCCAGTGATGACTGGTTGCTATAGAAACATTATTGTATGAGACCGACAGATTGCATGCCCAATCGCAGGCTCCGAGATCAGTGCCTTTACCTGTTCTTACTGCGTATAGGATACACCCAGAAGAAAGAAAGAAAATATCCCTTTTTCTATAGTTTAGCGATGGTTTAAGGAGCTATTCTCATGGTAAGTAAAATTCATTTCTGTTTTCATGAATTCATTAAAGTATAGTTGACTTTTGATTATGACAAGAAATAGGTCATTTATTTCAATATAATTTCATTTCTGGAAAAATGTAGAATTAAGATTTTTATAAGAAGCTGCAAGATAAATAAACACATGTTAAACAAGTTTATCGAATATGAAGCTGGACAACTCAATGAAATCAAGCGTATGTCTCGTTGCATTGCAGCTTCTATTGACGTTTCTTACAAAAGACAAAAATAAAGTTGTTAAGATCCAAGAGAGAAAAAAACGAGTTAAACCTATTATTAAAACCTATTATTATTAAAAAAAAAAATAAATAAATAAAAAAAATCAATGCATAATTTGTATTCAAAAATAACTACACTAATGTTACAAGTTTTCTTTAGATGCTATAAGTTTACGCTACGATATTATTTTTATTAATAATGAAAACAATAGTAAAAAATACCAATTCTTTAAATGTTTGTAAAAGAATTCACTTTAAAGACAACTTACATATAAAGCATAAGTTCTTGCATTAAGTGGTGAGTTTTCCGGTCTAAGAAGTTGGAAGGCTTTTTCAACCGTAAAAGAAACACACTGCCCAGAGAGTATATGCTGAATAGGGATATGTAGATTGGCTGCTTTGTATGTTAACAATCGCATGATGAGATTAACCGTCCCATCATGACGCCAGCCTTACTGGTCTAGTGCCTAACGTAATTACTCTCCAACCAACAGGATGTGAATCGTAATCCTAATTATGCGGACACTTGTGAATGTCTTTAGATGGTCTATGAATTTCATCGGTCCGGTGTAACACCACCTTCTCATTTACTGGAGACTGCAGTGGCTTGTAAAAGTTCCATGTTTAGTCTCTAGAGCGGGTTTCTAGATTATGTAAAAAAATAAATAAAATAAAACGAAATGCTAATCTCACCCATGGTACGAATGTACTGTAGGTTTACAATCGTTCAACTTTTCAAAAGTTTTCGTGAAGCCACATTATTTAACTGTGAGCTTAACATGCATGTTAATAGAAAGTGCAGCTTCATGACATCATCCGCAGAACACGTTTTTGATCCACAATTATTATTTTTTTTTGACAAAGTTTATTATCCTCTTCATATATACAAATTATTTACGAATATACAATTGAAGTATTACTATTACATTTTTGTTCACTAGAAATATTCAGTATTTAATGTTAAGTGAATATCTTATTTAAATACATAAATAATAATAACTAACAATGTATTTTCCATTTTTGCATACATATATACATAAATTATATTCATAGTTTCTTTTTGGTATCAGCAGGGAATGCTGAATGGATTCATTTCACTTTTTCATAATGCTATTTTTAAATTGAAAATAATATTAATAACAGTTTTTTATTAATAATAACACTGTATTTTACGTTTTTTCACATACATATTTACAATGATTAATATAATATGCTAAGAGTAATCTCTTTCATTTTGACAATATTGGTTATGGATTAAATTTGTATAAATATATATACAATTTTTTTTCTACATTTTATCTATTACATTTATATTTCAAAATTAACAACAAATAATAATAATAGTAATAATAATAATAATAATATATATATATATATATATATATATATATATATATTTTTTTTTTTTTTTTTTTTTTTTTTTTTTTTTTAATTTTTTTTTTTTACTTTTTTTAAAATGTATTACATTACATACATTTGTTACGATTATTACATATATTTGATTACATATGATACTTACATTACGTACATTTGTTTACATATAATACATACATTACATACTTTGGTTTTCATGTGATACCTACTTAACATGAATTTTGTTACATATTTATGATACATACTTTTTTTTTTTTTTTTTTTTTTGTCTTGGATGAGATGTAATTTCTCAGCTTTCATCCTCGAAGCTTATTTGTAAGCTTATCTGAGGATGACACCAGTTGGTTTCATTTATTGGTTTGTTTGCTGTGTTGGGAAGCTATGAAATCTATGATTGAGAAATTATGATTGAAATATGATTGAGAAAATAATAATAATAATAATAATAATATTATGTGACACCTCAAGGGAGTCCAAAGACTCATTGAGAGAGAGTGTGCTAACAGCATCGAACGATAATCCCTTCCAATTACTAACCGGGCTCAAACTTGCTTAACTTTTTGCCGAGCCATTAGTAGCAGAGGCTCTACCAATCGACCAACAATCCATGGATAAAAATAACGAACTGACGGCTTTCCAAAGCCACAATCTAATCGATGCTCGTCTTGCTTATCATAGTTGACTGTTTTGAAATGTACATAAACAACCTTTCATGCTTTCTTCTTCTTCTTCCTTTTTTCGTTTAAGTTATCATCTCATCAGGGGCGCGCTGTCAATATGTGCGAGGCTCACAGGCGCCAAAGGTTTCCGGCGAGGAGGAAATACTTAAATAATTATATCAAAATAAATTAAATTTTTGTTTAAATTTTAATTATATTTTATAGATTTGTCTTAAACAAATTATTTATAATCACTTATTTGTTATTATTCCTTAAGATCTTATTTTATTCAGATCCTAGTTCTAACAAGTAGTTTAGCAAGTACACGTAAAAACTTGAACTTGCGTGAGTTTACTGTTTACAGGATGATGCGCGTTTGAATTTGTTTAATCTTGTTCGCACTCGCATTTACTCTAAACATATATAAGAAAATCTGCTGCAGTTTTTAACTTTATTCTATATTCTGCTGTTATCAGCAGAATATAGGTAACATCTTACTAATGTACCTGAATCGTCATGAGAAAAATTTAAATCATTTGAACAGTTACAAAAAATGGACAGAATTAATTACATCCTTAAAAAATAAAACTTGTATTGATCATTTGTAACAAACAGTTTTAGATAATGAAAGGAAACCTTGGTATGAAGTTATAAAAAGAATAATTTTTGTAGTACAGTTTTTAGGCAAACAGAATCTAGGCCTTCGTGGTAAAAGTAATAAACTTTATGATCGCAACAATGGCAATTTTTTAAAATGCATTGAGATGTTAGAAAAGTTTAATCCTTTTATATCGGAACGTGTAGCTAATGATCCTGACTTTAAAAATATGCCCTCCTATTTCTTTATTATTATTATTATTATTACTACTACTACGGGCGACTCCAAGGAGTCCTAAGACTCATCGAGGGAGGCCCTAAACATCATGTCCACACAACCATACGACATTCCCACAGTATCTATCATACCTTGCCTTGAACTCATTCACTGTCATAGCACCCCAACAGACTCATGCAGCTTATTCCACTCATAAAAGTAAAGAACCCTGCTCTAACACCCTTACTAACCACACTCCTGCCCAGCTTCCATTGATGTCCCCTAGTCCTCCCACCACCAGTCCTGATCTCAAAAATATCCTCTGAATTAATCCTATAGAAGCCCTTCGGCAACTTGAATGTCTCAATCATACTCCTCTTTTCCGCCTATCAACCAATTTCTGCAACCCACAAATCTTCAACCTGTTCTCATGAGGTTCATTCCATAGACCTGCTATCATCTTGGTCACTCACCTCTGGAGCCTCTCAACCTCCTCTCCATCAAGAAGAAACCTAGATGACGAAATCTAGGCACAGTGGTCGAGATGAGGTCTTATCAAGGCTCGGTACAGAGGAACAATAACTTGCTTTCTCTGCTCCTCAAAGTATTCTTCAGCAACCATGTGATTTCATGAGCTGATTTAGCCACTTTTGCAATGTGCCCCCCCTAAACTTCATCTCCCTATCCACCAACATTCCCAAGTTCCTGGCCTCATCAATCTCCTGGAGTACAGTTCCACCAATGTGGTATACTGCTGCTAATCGTTTCACCCCAAAATGCATAACCTTACATTTTGTCACATTAAATTGACATCCATTCTCATTAGCCCAGACCTCCAATATATCAAAATCATCCTGCAAGATTTTGACATCTTCTGCATTCACTATTACCCTACCCAACTTTGCATCATCAGCAAACAAATGAACCGTTCCTCTTAGATCCTTCCCTATATCGTTAATGAACAAATTAAACAACAGTAGTCCAAGAACAGAACCCTGCGGCACACCACTAATCACAGCCGTCTTTTGGACTCTACTCCTGAATAAACTACTCTCTGATATCTCTCCATCAACCACACACACCCATCCATCTCACCAACCCTTTATCAATTCCCATATGTTGCAGTTTACGGATTAGAATTCCATGTGGAATCCTGTCAAAGGCCTTAGCCAGGTCCAGCAGTATCACTGTAAACCCATTACCCTTATCCAGTTCAGTTGTCACTGTGTTATAAAACTTGAGCAAGTTACTGAGGCATGATCTACCCTTCACAAAGTCATGCTGTTCCCCATGCAGTATCTCATTTTCATCAATCCATTCCTGTATTTTTTCCTTGTCTACTTTCTCCAAAACCTTGACAACGACTCCTGATATGCTGATCGGTCGGTAATTTGCAACGGTAGTCTTGGATCGTCCTTGGATCTTTCTTTCACTACGCGTTATTCCCGCTTCCTATGCAGCGTACGCGTGTTACTTAGATGCGACTTCTTGTTAGTACCACTCCCAACCGACCCGTCGCCTAGTCTGCCGCTGGGGAGATATTTATTTTTGACTGTAGCAGCGTATGTTCACGGGGCCGGTTTGCCTGCTTGCGGGATGAAAAACGCCAGATAAACTGGCTGAAAAAACCCTACTTCCCGCTCCCAAGACCGGATAACTTGGCTATGGCTGAGGAAGATCCTCAAATTCCTCACGTCTTCGATGGGAATCGATCCTAGGACATTCCTTCCCCAGTCATATGATTGCGAAGTGCAAAGCCACTAGGCTAACCGCGCGGACATAAAAATATGTCCTCCTATTTAGGAGATAAAATTCAAAATGAAATACTCACTTTATTGGCATCATATATTAAAAATAACGTTTTTACAAAATGTTTTTTTATTGGGGGGAGGGGTATAAAGGCGCTAACTAAAGTTTTGCACACAGTCGGTGGACACTACTGGGCGTGCCCCTGCATCTCATGACGTTTATGATTATTGTAAATCGTTCCATCTTTTCTTGAGTCTTACCCTTAGTCTTAGGAATTAGTTTCTTTTTATTTTCATTATACTTTCGGGCCCCCCATTTCTTTGTATTCAGTGGATTTAGAGCTGGGTTAGAAATAAAACATTTGATTAAAGACTGAATTGCATAGATATGAAAAGTCCGATGAAAATTAGGAGATGATATCATAAGTGGCAACAACATCATATTAAAAATAAAGATATTAGAAAGGAATGTGACATTATTAACCTATGAAATAACTGATACTGATAGCCATTAGCCAGATATCAGTAATTGGGGTGAAGGTTAGCTGCCCACTGAGTTAGTCGATCTTCAAAGTTAGGACTAAAACTGTCTTGATTATTCCCTTTAGGGAATAAAAGACGGTGATGGATTTATTATTATTTTTATTGTTATTGATGTTTTTACGTGACACAGCCATGGAGTCCAAAGTCTCATCGTAGGAGGTCACTATACTCTACTACATCCAATTCACCGTCTTCACTGCTTAATCCTGCAAAGCCCGCCAACCCTACTAATAGCATTTTTTTTTTTTTTATCTGTCAGCAGTAGAACTGCTCGCAGCGAGTTGCATGCCTTGGGTTACCACAGCAGAGCTGCTGCGAACAAGCCACACATCATCTCTCCCCCCCGTCCTTTTAACACCAAAGAACCTTTTGGACTGGTGTCTTTCACACCGTTACTTGACCGTAGATGAATCACACTTCCAAATGTTTCACTCTGTTCCGGCAGGACTGCATCATTCCAACTGTAAGGTTTAGTGGAAGCTCGGTAATAGTATGGGTGTTTCAGCTGGATGCAGTACCGTTGACAGGGTGTATCATAGAGGCAGCCTGCCTCACGGCGCCACTTAAAAAGGGCGATCGTTTAGTCAAGAGAAAAATGGTCCTCACCAAATTTCATCATATATATACAGGGTGTTCGGGATAAATTTGACATATTTATAATTAATTATATTTTTCCGTAAGTTACATGTATTAACACACACTTCTCTTCATTTAAAAGTTTGGACCCTTCTTCATTCATATACAAGATGTCAGAAAGGATGGATAGCTGGAACCCACCTGAATCATGGAAGAGAATAACTTGTATCATGATGATTCGTGCCCGCCATCAAAATAAGGATATTACGACTGCTGCCCAATGCTCCCTGAATACAGTAAAAACAATCAGGCATGAACTAGAGACTTGCAATGGTGACTACGAGGATGTAGCAAGAAGAAAGATCCCTAGCAGACGATCTGATTGCGTTCGTACAGCAGAATTCCTCGCAAATCTGCAGGAACAGATGTTGAAGAACCCTGGCATTGGAATTCGGGCTTTGTTCGTGGAATTGCTAACTGTAGTCAAGCCCTGGATAACAAGGGTAGCCAATGGTAGGCCGTATGTATGGCAGCAGGATTCGGCCCCTTGCCACACCTCTGGGAAAAGTCAAAAATGGTTGTCTGAAAATTTCTACGACCTCACCAGTCCAAATGTTTGGCCTCCAAACTCCCCAGACCTTAACCCCATGGATTATTTTGTATGGGGCGCAGTTGAAAAAGACACCAATCGCACTTCCAGTAATACAAAAGCCCAGTTAATGGATAAAATTAAAACAGTTTTTGCGGCCCTTCCCAGGGAGACTGTAGCATCAACTTGTTCGAGGTTCCGAAGCAGAATTGAAGCTGTGATCGATGCTAATGGTGGTTATTTTGAGTAAATCTTGTTGATAGTATTGTAATTAACTCTGCCTGTAATGTTTTTTTGTCAATTCATTAAATTTAATAGATACAAAGAAGATTTTCTTTTTCCTTACGAAACTGTCAAATTTATCCCGAACACCCTGTATATATATATATATATGATGAAATTTATATATATATATATATATATATATATATATATATGATGAAGGGGGTCCGCCCCCTGGCGCCTACAACGCCCAACCCCCTGAGTTCCCGACTGGTAGGCCAGTTCTCCTTGAATTCTGATGACTCAAAGGGGGGTATCCCCCCCTTGGCGCATACGGCGCCCAACCCCCCCCCCCCGAGTTCCGGACTGGTAGGCCGGTTCTCCTTGAATTCTGATGACTCGAATTTTGAAGACTCGAAAGGGAGTTCCTCCCCCCCCCCGTGGTGCATACGGCGCCCAACCCCCTCAGTTCCGGACTGGTAGGCCTGTTCTACTTGAATTTTGAAGACTCGACACTCAGAGTAGTCCTGAGTTTCAAACGTTTTAAATAACTTGACAAAAAACGTGACACAAAAACGTTACAAAAAAAGCTAATCATTTTATATTACAGAGTAGATATATGATGAAATTTGGTGATTACCATTTCTCTCTTGTATTATTTTTGAGTGAATTTTTAATTCTTCAAATAAATCTATTGTATCTACATCAGATGTTATAAAATATCTTGTTGCCGTAAAATGGCTAAACGAGCGCCTTTTTTAAGCGGTGCCGTGAGTCAGGCTGCCAACCTGTCAACGGTACTGCATCCAGCTGAAACACCCATACCATCACCGAGCTTCCACTAAATTTGACAGTTGGAGTGATGTAGTCCTGCCGGAATCAGAGTGAAACATTTGATAACCAAAATCTTGTAGAAATTTATCCCAACGTAACCACCGCCCTAAGGATATTGTTAACAATTCATGTTAGCGTAGCAAGTGCGGAAAGAAATTTTTTTCCAAGCTTAAACTGATTAAAAATTATTTGCAAACAGCAATGACCCAAAAAAGATTGGTTGATCTAAAAATTATATCAATAGAGGCGGACATAACTCATAATTTAAATTTAGAAGAGCTTAAAAACAGATTTATTGTGCGATATCCTCATAGAGCAAACATTTAATTAATATTCAGAACACACGCAATTTACAGACAAAAATTACTAGTTGTGGTGGTGTTGGAGGTGGGCGGTAGATGGCGTTGATGGAGATGATTCGTAGTAGAGGTTAGGTGTAGAGACAGTTGTAGGTGTCCTCCCGCGATGAGTCTTTGGACTCCTTGGAGGTATCAGGAATAATAATAATAATAATAATATTATTACGTAATCGTTTTGCATTAATGTTTCTCTTGTAATAAAAGCAAATTAGCAATTGGAGATTTTCTTATATTTTTGTACTGTACTGTATTATGATCCAAATAGGGGGTGATATTTAATTGTTTGCCTCAGGGCACGATCTAATCTGGCGACGCGACGGCCCTGGTTTGATGGGGCATGGTTCATTGGTGAGCATGCCCAACACCATGCCTTCTGATGGATACCTGGACATCGTAGGCAACTTCATGTCTCCAACGCTGTGGAAGTAAATCGTCATTGATCCTTGCATGTTTCAAAATGACAGCGCTCCATGCCACACCACACTGCGTGTCCGAGACTGGCTTTCACAAAACAACGTTGAGGTGTTTGAGCTGGCCTGCTCACAGTCCAGACTTTAACCCCATAACATCTTTCGGACGAATTAGAACGCCGAATTCGCTACAGAGCACAACGGCTGTCATCAATATCATGAATGGGGGGGGGGGGTAGCTTAGCGCGAGGAAATGGAAGAATATTCCTGTTGCGACGTATCAGAAATTGGTTGAAAACATGATCAGAAGGAGTTGCTGTCATTCAGGTAAAAGGTAGTCCCACTCGGTACTAGAAATGTAATTAAAACGCTTTTTTTTTATCCCCAACGTGGTATCCAAATACTTTTGTCAACATAATGTGGTATGTGTGTGTGTGTGTGTGTGTGTGTGTGTGTGTGTGTGTGTGTGTGTGTGTGTGTGTGTGTGTGTGTGTGTGTGTGTGTGTGTGTGTGTGTGTGGAGAGAGAGAGAGAGAGAGAATTTTACTCAAAATCAGATGTTATATCTAACGTAACATGGGCATCATCAGGGAGACAACCTGGTAACTACATTCGAAACATTAATCATAAAAATGAGTTATGAAGCATGTGCCTACTAGATTGTGTCTCGATCGCAGCTAAAGTGATAGGAATATACTATTAGAGTTCAAAGGAACAATTGCACACATAAAAAATTAATTAAAATAAGAATGAGAATAAGAATAAACATTATGTACAATTAATAGGAATCCCTTCTCAAAACTTAAGAGGTTGGCACACAGATAAGGAGCTTAAGGTTCAGACGAAAATTATTATTATTACCTGACTCCTCAAAGGTGTCCAATTTGTTAAAAATTATTAAAATTATCAATTATTATTATTAATCACCAATCCCAACAAACAACTTCCTGGTAGAGATCCCTGTGCTCTGCAGCCTGGTTTTGCTCTTCCTAGGAAGATTTGGTCATCAGTCAACAGGATCAGAACTAACCAGGGCAGATGTGATTACCTACTACATAAATGGGGGCCTGTTAGACCACCCTTATTGTGATTGCTCTCCCGTGGCTCAGACAATTACTCATATTGTGAACGACTGCTCAAGCCGCCAATTTCACGATGGTGGTATACAGGACATCTACAAGGTGACAGATGAGGCCTTGGATTGGCTTTCCAGACTGGGCATAGACCTGTAGTTGTTCTGTATTCCTTTTGCCATAAGAATAAATTAATTAATTAATCACCAGTTAGATTATTAATTAAATTATTAATTAGGAGATTATTGATAATTATCATCAGTGTACATGACTACAAACCGATCGGAAAAGAATTTCAGTACCCTGCCTTAAAGTAACCTCCGAAGAAATAGCATGGCTTTTCCGCAAATCCAATCTAAATCTTCCTTTAAACCAGCTTGGAAACTGTCTTTCTTCTTTCCATCTGTAATGGATACATTATTACTTATCTCTTTATGGGTGTTTATTAGGCACCCTGCCAATGTTATCTTTGCCATTTTGGACCGACTGGCCATTCTGCTTGATTATAATCCAAGAACATCAAGAGTTCTTTGAAACCAGACAAAGATTCTTGTTTCCAGCAGGTTCAAATTGAATGAATCGCCTTTTGTTGAAACATGTGAAACGCTACGAAATCGTAGGAACGTTAATCGCTCTGACTGCGTGCCAATCTCTAAGTTTGGGGAAGCGATTACCATTAATTGTTCATAACTTTTATTATTATTATTATTATTTTAATTCATTTTTTTTATCTAAGCAACTTTTACAATTGATTTACGCAAGCTAGTAGAAACGGGCTTCATGAATAATTCTTATGATTCATGGTTTTCAATGTAGTTATCGGTCTGTCTCCCTGATGATATTCCTGTGACGTTGAGTGCAGGGTCGTCCCGTGCAGTAGCATATTTTGCCGCCCCTTCTCCCTTATTTTTCGTATAGTTTATGCCAATTCTGCCACCCCAAAAAAACTTATCGCCCCGTGCAAATGCACTTCTTGCACCGTCAGTAGAGCCGGCCTGGTTGAGTGAAATATATCGGCGTGTTTGAATAAAATTCTATATATTTTCATGTTTATGCCGTGAAAGTTTATATCAATAAAGAAATTCCAATATTCTTAGTTTATTTTATTTATTTTGCTACATTTTCAGTGCTTAATTCTTTATAGAATTCATCAGGATTAGTTTTGGCAATGCTTTTTCTTCTCCTTTGCTTTGATAATTATTAACTGTCCTCGAATACCATGCAGGCCACTTTTTCACTTTTAATCAACTTTGTATATACATGTTAAAGATACCAAGTAATTTTATAACCTTAGTTTTAATCCTTTTCCCCATGTAAGAAACAGATAAGTTTGCGCTTGAACGTAGTTCAAGTCTCATGGTACTGCAACACCAAGGCAACTCGTGGTAAAGGTGGAGCAAGATCTGATCACTATCCTTGATATTTCCTATAATGTAAAACACATCTCCTAGGAGATGTATGATGTTGTACATTATGGGTGGGGGGTCACTACCTAGACCGGTTTCAACCTTTTTTTGAGGTCTCATCAGTGAGTAGGCTGACCCTGAAATGCAAAGGTTTTAGTAATACGGAGCTTAAAGGATTAAAACCAAGGTTATAAAATTACTTAGTATCTTTAACATATATTATATCCAAGGTAAAAAATTTGTATATACATATATATTATATTCTAATTGTATTCAATGTTGTCTTGTGGATGTTATTTATCAAAATTTTCCAACAATCTCTCAAACTCGTACGTAGCGCAGCTAGAAGAATAACAAGACATTTTGAACCCTTTGCGGGATAAAGACCCGAGTTCAATTCTCATCTTGACGAGAGTCATCCTTATGTGTCTTTTCAATTGAAGGTGAGTTAGATTATCTCATCCGGAGATAACAGGAATTTCCCGACGGAAACTCTGTTTTTTATTTCGCATATAAGGACAAATCGGAAATTGTGAAGGTTCGCTCCTCTCTCTCTCTCTGTTATTATTATTGTTATTATTATTATTATTATTATTATTATTATTAAAGACGTACCTTCGTGGAATCAAAAGATTCATCGCTTGTAGTCTCTACTGTCACATACAAACTTCATCAAACCACAATCAACATTTCCGCACTCATCAGACGCTCACGTGGTGCCTTCCACTTACTAACCACTCTCCATAAAGAAACTTTTCCTCACCCTTTGCACATATTTTTCTTACAATTTTCAGCGATAGTTCTATTATCTCTCTATTCTATGAAAATCTCTTCCACATATTAACTCGGTAAAACTTCTTTCAAACTTGTATGTCACAATCATATATCTTCCCTCCCCCACCCCTTCTTCCTGTTATCGCGAGGCTCAGCAAGTGACATTCCCTCAATCTGTCCACATTCCACAGACTGAAATCTTTTGCAATATATCGTCATCCTCATGAGAACTGGGCGACTAAATCTGTGTAGAGTAATCAATATGAGGCCTAATTATGGCTTTATACAAATAAACTATGACCTCCTTACTTTTCCATGTCAGAGTCCTCCTTATCACTGTCATAATCCGATCTATGATTCTACAAGTTGAACAATGTGACTCCTAAACTTCACTTGCTTGTTCATTATGACTACTCTCAGATTTCTCATATTCCTACCTCTTTCCTACAGATATATGCTTGACTCCTATGGGCATTGTAATAATGCCCATAACTTTTCATTTGCTAACAACTGCATATTTCCTGTTAAACATTCTCAGTATTCTAATACACACATAAAACAATAAGGGCTCCAGTATTTATATTTTATATGTTTATATTTTTATTTTTGTAGTTCCTACGGAGTATCTTATTTAGAAATCTAATTTTAGCAATAAGAAAAGTTATGATCTGTACCTATGTCAAATGATGCCGGAGTTCTTGTATCTATTATTTCTTCAGTCATCTTTTTCTTACTTTATTTTTGTATTTCCACATTCTCCTTGTTATTATGGAATCTGTTGTAGATGTGTTACTTAAAATATTTTTCCGTGTTATTTTATGTTGATATTTATGTTTGATAAAAGACATCATTAAAGTGTTAAATCAGGAACAGTGTCAATTTGAATAAAAATAGTTAAATTTTAATGAATGAATCCGATGTATAGGAAGATTTTAATAGTCACAGTCCTTTACTTGACTGTATATTCGAAACAGATTCATATTTTTAAGTGCCAGCATTAAAATTTATGGCGATTATATTTCAAGAGAGTTAAGGAATATTTTATGCAGGTTGCATCGTCATGTTACTCGAATACGTTTGCCTTGGTCTAGAATAAGTGATTTAAATAAAGTTATCTATGAAGAAAATCACAGCAATCACAATAATTCTGACGTATTTATGTCACTAGGAACAAATGAACCATAACTGTGGTTATTTAAAGGACTGTAGGGAGATGCTGTTGCACATAAGCGCAAAAATATTAACTATACACGTAATAATAATTATAATAATAATAATGTATTGTTATAATGCCCAGATGTGATAGCGGGCAATCCATGATCAGAGCTTTGGAAGTTAACTGGATTCTAAACAGGTTATGCGCAGCACATAATTATGGATTTATTATTTTATGAGGTCAGTTTTGTCAATAAGGATATGGTTTAGTGGCGACGGTATCTACTCAAATACCTTTGGATCCAGGGCCGCATTTACCATAAGGCGAATTAGACGCAAGCTGGAGCCTCACTCTCTATGGGGGAGTCACATTTTAAAACCTTATTCCCCACAAACAACACTATAAAAAACAGCCTAGTTATAGTTGCAAAATAAAATACTTATTTTTCAATATTAAATTCGCAATATAAAAACTAGAGGGCGCTGAAAAATTTTTGCAGCAAAAAAGGGTCAAATATCATAGGGCAGTAAAGAAAATTCCAAGTAACACAGTACACGTAAAGACGAGTGACACTTAAGTCATTCCTCGCTGGAAGCCGAATGTAGAAACTGTGATTCTACATTCAGCTTTGAAATAATGCTGGATTTAATATCCACTTTATTTATATAATTTTTCATCGTCAAACTGAAGCCTTTTGGCTCTTTATTTTTAGTAAATACTTTACGCACCGACCGAGAGTTCGTTTAGGAAAAATACACCTCTCCGACACTTCGCGTTCCTTAGTACTGATCTCGATTATAGTCGTTGTGATCGGACGTATTCCTTTAGACTCTGCCTAGTTGAATTTTATATAAGGTTTTTCGGGAAGCTCGCATTGCACTGGAACTAACACAGTTCGAGACCTACTATCTCCCCCTCTGTATGAAATATGCAGAGGTCTAATAGCCGGCAGGCCCCACCTGCAATGAGGACCAGTGGTGGATGAATGGTATTTTAGGGAGGTAGGTCTCTCCACTGTGTCCAAGTAAGTTCCCGAAACTCCTTTTTTCCTTGTTTTTTAGGATAGTCACCTATAAAAAACTAACTTTTTGCTGGTAGATGCTTACGCTAAGCTGTTTACGGGATTAGCCAGCGGACTCTCAAAGTCTACAGGATCATTCTTAAACTACTCGGGAAACCCGAGAAACTGCTATTTTCTCTTAGGCCAAATTATGGACTCTGCATATGATGAGATCGACTTCAAGCAGCTATTGGCAATCTTCAAACATGTAGGAAGCCTGCTGCAAAGGAAATGGCCAGGAAAAGTAGCAATCCACGAAATAGAAGAGGTTGAATCAGAGGACTGCCAATCCCCCGACCCTCTTTAAGATTCCAGCAAAGAAAATACCACATCAGCTGATATTCACACACTAGAGGATAATGACGACTTTCAGGTAGTCAGTAGGAAGAAGCGAAAGGAGTCTCTAGCTGCAGAACCTGAAATGCTGCCTCAGACCTCAGAGAGAGCAATACCAATGGACACTACAGCACAAACTGAAAGAGTAATAGAGACGGATACAGTAACACAGCCTAAAGAGAGAATTCCATCAGTGATCTTACGATCCAAAGAAAAATGGTCATCATTCACTCAGTTGATGAAAAACAACAGTATCAAATTCAATTCAGCAAAGAACACTGATGAAGGAGTTCGGATTCAGCCTGAAGGTGCATCGGACTACCGTCTGCTCACCAGATATTTAGATGAATTGAAAGTCCCATATCACACTTTTCAGCTTAAAAAATATAAACCTTAGATATAAAGATATAAAGCTTAGAAACCATACCATCTGAAGAAATAGCCAGTGATCTCAAATCGCAAGGATTAACACCAATAAAAATATCACGCATGTACAGAGCGGATAAGCGATCCATGCCTCTGGTCTTGGTGGAGATCAGTAAAGACCAACGAGAGATTTATGACCTTAAGATTGTCTGTAACTTGGTTATCAAGACTGAACCCCTCAGAAGGAAGACATCCGCCGGACAATGCCATCGCTGTCAAAAGTATGGTCATGCGCAGAAGCTTGCAGGGCGGAATACAAATGTGTAAAGTGCGGAAATAATCATCCCTCGCATACATGTGTCAAGCCAAGAACTACTCCTGCTAAGTGTGCCAACTGTGGCAGCCCACATCCAGCTAACTAGAAAGGCTGGTTACTCCACCCATCTAACCTGACAAGAACTAAGGAGGCAGTGGCCCCGTCCACCCAGAAGCGAGTCACACAACTTGAATTGAAAATTAAAGTGCAGGCTATTACACCTGATAAATCGTATGCTTCTGTAGTTTCCTCACGCAACAAATCGGCAGAAACCATACCAAGCAGCCAAAACTCTGCTGCAATGTTTGCTGCCACTTTGGGAGAAATGCTATCAGCTTTTAGCAAATCAAATCCAAACCAGGCTGACACAAACAGATTTCTTAAAAATACCCAAGTCATATTCTCGTTGATGAATGGATAATCCGGCTATCACAATAAATTCTATACAGATCGCATTCTGGAATGCTAATGGACTCAGCAACAACATTCTAGAACTCCAAGAATTTGCTACTCACTATAAAATTGATATCCTGTTAGTTAACGAGACCCATATGCGGCCCTGTGATAATCCCTAACTAAGAAATTACTCTTTGTTAGAAATGATAGACCTAATGCCAGAGGTGGAGGTGCTGCAATCTTTATCAAGAAAAACATCCGTTACAATGACATAAAAAAGATTCCTACACTTAATCTGGAAAAAAACTGGCATAGAAATTTACACCATTAATTCAGGCATCTTAAAAATATATTCCGTTTATAACCCTCCAGGCAGAACTCTGCTATCCTCTGATCTTTCTCAGTTGCTTAACACTACGAAAACAACAATAGTAGCAGGTGATCTAAACTCAAAACATCCCTTATGGAACAGCAGGTGTGCCAATTACAATGGAAAAATCCTTCACAATTTTGCTTAGCTGAGAAATATTATCATCGCAGGCCCGATGTATTAGATATAGCCATATTCAAAAACACATCTCATCAATTCCAGCTGCAAGTAGTTAACAACCTCAGTTCGGACCACAACCCAGTACTTCTAAAACTGGGAGAGGATCCGGAACTTATTCCCAGTCAGTCATTTACTAATTTCATAAAATTCAAGGCTACATGGATTCAGTGCCGATTATCTCCACTTGTGAAGAAATTGACGCAGCAGTCAACAACCTGGAAAGCAAAATTCAAACTAGCTTAACTGCAGCCTCTTCTATTTCCACTCCGGCTCAAGTAAACCTACTTCCAGAAGAAATTCTTGCTCTAATCAGAAACAAAAATAAAATCAGACGTCGCTTTCATAACACGCTATCTCCTCAAGATCGCCAAGAGCTGAACAGAGCATCAAACTTACTTCGCTATGCACTAAAAGATCACAGAAATCAACAATGGGAAAGAAAATTTTGTTCCCTGAAAACTGAAGATAATTCCTTGTGGAAGTTGGCAAAGGCTATCCGTAAGAACCGTTCCAATATCCACTCCATTCACGGAGAAAGAGGTATAGTTTATAGGGACGATGAAAAGGCAGAAGTTCTCTCTGAATCTCTTCAACTTCAGTGCAGTCCTAATTATGCGCATGCGGATTTAGTCTTCATAGAGAAAATTCACCGTCGAGTCCGTACTGCGCTCCAGCAGCCTAACAACCGTAAAAATATCTGTCCCACCTCGCCTAAAGAGGTCTACTCAATCATTAGGAAGCTTAACAACAAAAAAGCCCCTGGCCCAGATGAAATTAACAACAAAACAATCAAGGCCCTTCCGCACAAAGCTGTCATGCATTTGGTACCAATCATAAATGCAATACTCAGACTAAAATATTTTCCAACTCGATGGAAACAAGCAGATATAATCCTCATTCATAAGCCGGGAAAAGCGCCTCAGTTACCGCAAAGTTACAGACCCATCATTCTCTTTTCATGCTTGGGAAAAATTGCAGAAAAAATCATCCTCAATCGACTTCAAGATGTGGTGAACAAAAACGATACAATACCGAAAGAGCAGTTTGGGTTTCGAACCGGGCATAGTACTACACAAAAAGTTCGCAGACTGGTCGAATTCATCACTACTGGATTCAATTGGCGACAACATACAGGAGCTGTTTTTCTGGATGTAGCAAAAGCCTTTGATAAGGTTTGGCACAAAGGCCTCATCTATAAATTATTTATGGCCAACGTTCCGCTTTATCTTATCAAACTTATCGACTCCTTTCTAAAAAACTGGAAATTTCAGGTCAAGTTGAGAGGACTCAAATCCTCTTTGAAAAGAATCACTGCAAGTGTTCCTCAAGGCTCGTTGCTATCTCCGCTGCTTTTTAACATCTTTGTTGCTGACGCCCCTAACACGACATCAACCACCACAGTTTGCTATGCGGATGAAATGGCAATTTTGAGTAGATCTCTCAGGCAGAACTTAGCTACACAGCGCTTGCAAACCGCAGCAACAAACCTAGAAAAATGGCTCAGGAAATGGAGAATAGCTGTGAATGCCAACAAAAGTACTGCCATTCTCTTCACAAGACGGAAGGCATTCCACTACGGAGAAGTCAAACTTTTTAACACAACTATTCCTTGGAAATCCAGCACCAAATATTTAGGTATTGAACTGGACAACCGCCTCAACTTTAATTCTCACATCGATTATGCCTGCAGCAAGGCAAACTCCGCAATTATGCAACTTTAATTGCGCAATTCACCATCTTCTCAACCGAAGAAGCCGTGTCAGCACCGAAAACAAACTACGGATATACAAAACAATCATTAGACCCACATTAACTTATGGATAACCGGCTTGGGATCACACCTCTCCTGGCAACATCAAAAAACTACAGGTCATCCAGAGCAAATGTCTCCGTATGATATTCAATGCTCCGTGGTTTGTCAAGAATGCTCTCCTCCACCGAGATGCTGACATTCCTGATATTCACATGTTTCTCCGTGATACTGCCACTACATATTTCACCAAAGCAGCTAATCATCCCAATCAACTCATTCGAGAGTTATCTAACTACGATGAAAACGATAGGTGGAAACACAAGCGTCCGAAAGCGGCTCTGCTCATCGGTACTCGTGATGAATGGGTGAGCCAGGTACTCGATAAATTCTCATTAATTTAAGCCATTTTTCATAGAGATGAAGGGATTATAATCCAAGGGATTGAGGTCCATCCAGCCACAAATGTTAAGTGTTAAGTGTTCCTTAGTATTGAAGAATTTTACCGTTTATTATTTCTAAGCGACTCTCAGATCACTTTCATTATTATTCCATGCTTTGCGTAATCACATCGTTCGCTTTCCTCAGCGCACTGCGTATTTTGGGTTACGTGTGGCCTTGACACATCCGTAGCGTGTACCTGTAACTTCATCTTATTACAGTATTATAAGAGTGCTTCCTGACAATGCAACTTTTTTAGGGATATCAAGATGGCGGCTTGCGTGTTAGTTTCGTGTATTATTGATGGGGAATTGCAAATTTGATTGATAACGTTTTTTAGTGATTTATGCTTTCGTGACGAATATATGTTCACATTTATTGATCAAGCATTTTGATTACGAAACGTTTTTGTAAGTTACAGGTTAGTAAATACTTTAATTTCAATTTTTAGTTCCATCGGAAACCATCTTCTAAGCCTAATCACAGGGCATACTAAACTATATATCGTACTTCTGGAAAACACCAGATTGTGTCTATGGAATTTGCTATGGCAAAAACCTATAAACCACCTCCTCGAAAACGAGACCATTTTCGAGGAGGTGGTTTATAATGAATTCCTCAGATTAGTAAAACTTCTGAGTGATAGTTGGCCGGGAAAAGTTAAGCTTTTTGACTCATTCCCACCCTCTTCAATCACAGAAGATAACTCGGACGATACAAGTGAGGAGCTCATTACTCAGCTGCAGTCTTCCACAGACTTTGAAGAAGTTCGTGTGCGCAAAAAGCGCAAAACCACTGACACAGAACTTCCCATAGATTTTGGTATGGAAGAGGATACTCCCAGTTCCAATCCTTCGACCGCCACGAAAGAGAGGGTTCCACCGATAGTTCTCCGGGAAAAGAAAACATGGACACAGTTAAGATCCACCATGATAAACTCACAGATACAGTATCTCTCGGCCAAGAACACGGATGATGGTATAAAAAGTCAGCCAGCTACTGTATCAGACTACAGAAAACTAACCAAAGTGTTAGACTCTAGTATTATTCAATACTACACCTTTTCTCTTAGTTCGGAAAAAAATCTGAAAGTAGATTCTTCGGGGTGTCACGGAGGATATAACTATAGATGAAATTGAGGCTGACCTCCACCACCACCAGGACCTGCCACTTGTTAAGATTAGCAGAATGACTACAGTGGACAAATCCCGTATGCTTCTGGTCTTAGTGGAAATCCACAAAGCCTCTAAGAACATCTATGATTTAACATCAGTCTGTGGACTTCAGATCACCCCAGAGCCACTCCGTAAAATGGCAGCTACTGGTCAATGCCATAGATGCCAGAAGTTTGGCCATGCTCAAAGACTCTGCAAGGCAGAGTACAAATGCCTGAAATGTGCTAAGAACCACCCCACTAACACCTGCATAAAGCCGAAAACCACCTCGGCTAAATGTGCTAACTGTGGTGGCCCTCATCCAGCAAACTACAAGGGATGTACTCAGCACCCAAAAAAACAGAGGGATGAGACAGCTAAACCGCCCTCTTCCTCTAGTAAAATAACACCTGTGGCCCCTGCTCCACAACCTGAGACTAGGCAGCAACAGTCGGTGACCTTCAAAGATGGTGGAAGCCAAAGGCAAACAAGACATTATGCTGATGTGGCCTGCACAAACAAACCATCATCAGAACATAATCAGACAACAGCACCTACTAACCTGACAGCTGTTATTACAGCCTCTCTTGCTAACATGCTACAAGATTTCACCCTTCACTAACTTCCACTAAAAGATTCCTACGTGAAATACAGGCCATCTTCACAGCAATCATTAATGAATAAAAACAAACTCATTCCAGCCTCCCTTCAGATCATTGCATGGAATGCAAACGGCCTAAGGAACAAAATTCTGGAGCTACAGGATTTCACCTACAGATACCAACCAGATATTGTACTGATCAGTGAAACACATCTTAGACCCTCAGACAGCCCTAGAATACGAGGTTATGTCATGTACAGAAACGATAGATCCAATTACAGAGATGGTTGAACTGCCATCTTCATTAAAAATTATATTAAGCACCATTCTGTGAACAACCCACCAACCACTCTTGAAATTATAGGCGTAGAAGTTTTCACCAGTTCTGCTGGCAGATTGAAAATCTACTCAGCTTACAATCCACCATTAAAAACTCTACTGCACACTGATCTAAATGCCATTTTAGGAGTTAGAGTACCAATATTTATTTCTGGGGATAGGTTCAAACCATGCTGTTTTGGTTGGACCAACTGATCTCAGTACGTCTGGCACAGCTGACATCCTGGATATAGCTATCCTGCAAGACATTAAACTGCAGTACAGCCTTAAATCACTAAACGAGCTGTCATCAGATAACAACCCAATTCTACTACAACTGGGAGAACAAGAACACCTGTCCCCTTCCTCTCACCCATGCATATCAAATTGCACCTGTCCCACAAATATGCTCAGAAGAAGATTTGGAATCTGCAGTTACTAGCCTCACCCAACAAATTAAGTCCGCTATAAAAGTTGCCGCCTTCTACAAATCTGTCCCCAAGCCTGGTCTTTTGCCCGAGGATATTATGGACGTGATCAGAGAGAAGAACAGAGCTAGGAAGAGATTTCGTAACACTCGCGCACCTCAGGACAAAACAGTTCTTAATAGATTGAACGGGGCAGTGAGAGATGCCCTTAAAACTCATAGAAACCAAGTTTGGGATGAAAAGTTAACCTCCATCTCACCTACTGATCACTCTATCTGGGGATTATTGAGAAGCATCAGAAATAAAAACAGATCCCCCCATATTATCTTTAACCAGGGCCAAGTTCATACAGATGCAGACAAGGCAGAATTCATAGTAAAGAATCTAGAGGAGCAGTGCAAACATGCATATGACAACTTAGATTTCACTCACTTATATAAAATCCACAGACATGTCAGACACGTATTAAAACTCCGAGATACCAGTGCGGACCATATCACATTACCTGCTGAAATATGATAAAAAAAAAAAAATCAGCTAACGCCTTTTTATTCCCGTATACGGGGAGTAGGTGAGGCCATTTAGCCCTATCTAACTTTTGGAGACTGAGTTGGCAGTTCAATCTCCACTGGTACCAATCAGAGATAGATGGCCCAAGGCTATCACTAATTAAGCTGTACTCAGTGAAGAGAGACGGCTCAAATGTGCCGCCATCTCGTGGTCCCTAACCCTAACACAATATATTTAATGTCTGAAATAATGTGGGTTCTACGGTCGATTTTCTTGAGTTTACAGGACGAAAAACCCGTGTTTCCGGGAGGAAAAACCTGCTTGCCCGTGCCAGAGATCGACTAACTCGGGAACCGGTCGAAAAAAGGCTTAGAAAAATTTCCTCTAGTCGCCGACTAGACTCGAAACCAAGTCTTCCTTCGTGCGGCCAAGCGCCGTGGTTGGCAAATGCCACATGATATTATTAAAAACCTAAAGAACAATAAAACTCCTGGACTAGACGGCATCTCAAACAGGGTGATAAAACTATTGCCCTGCAAAGCTGCAGTGCACTTGACTATAATCATTAATGCCATCTTATGGTTTCACTATTTTCCTTCCATCTGGAAACAGGCTGACATAATCCCAATTCATAAACCAAGTAAGGACCTGCACCTCCCCCACAATTATCGTCCAATCAGTCTCATCTCCAATCTGGGTAAGGTTGCGGAGAAGGTCTTCCTCTCTCGACTTCATGCCTCTATAAACGAATTAGACATCATTTCTAAAGTGCAGTTCGGCTTTCGTCAACACCATAGTTCCACCTTACAAATCCACAGAATTGTGGAATACATCACCACCAGCTTTAACTGGCACCAGTGCACAGGAGCTGTTTTTCTAGACCTATCCAAAGCATTTGACAAAATATGGCATTTCGGACTGTTACACAAACTCATCTCAGTCGGTATCTCTCTGAAAATGACACATTTAATCAGATCATATCTTCAAAATAGAAAATTAAAATCAACGATACTACCTCATCTCAGCGCCATATCTTGGCCGGAGTACCACAGGGATCCCTACTGGCTCCATTGCTGTTCTCTATATACATGTCAGATATCCCACACAACCCAATGTCATCCACCATGGCCCTATATGCAGATGACACAGCATTGTTAGCTGTGGTCAGATCTCTCCAACCACACCTCATTACCAGAAAGCTTCAAGAAAACCTTCTAAAGTTGGAGTGTTGGTTCTCTAAATTGAGATTGGAAGTCAATCCCCAAAAAGCTCAGCCATTCTCTTCACAAAAAGGCCAATGCTTCCTGCAGGAGACGTATTGTTGTTCAACACTAAAATTCCCTGGCAGACAGAAACAAAATGCATGGGTATAATGCACAACAAAAAGCTAACTTTCAACCAACACATCAAGTCTATGTGCTCAAAGGCATCTAAAGCCATCGCTCAGATCTATCCACTAATTAATAGAAATAGCAAGCTAAGCAACAGAATCAAATACCAAATGACAATTCGTCCTATAATTACCAATGCCTCTCCAGCCTGGAGCCACACCTCTAATACTAACATTATCAAAATACAACGAGTACAGAACAAGTGTTTGAGAATGACTCTGAATTGCCCATGGTATGTCAGAAACAATCAACTTCATCGAGACACAAATATTCCTTACATCTTCTCTTTCCTACAATCTGTAGCAACTAAGTTCTTTCTAAAGACGTCCATACACACCAATGATCTAGTTCAGCAAGCTGTAGCATACGAGGCAACGGATATATTCAAATATAAAAGACCAAAAGCCATTTTAACTTTCTGTAGCGATGAATAATCTCCATGCCCATCCAGGGCGAGAAAACTGCTCATAAATTCTTCCTTCATTGTAATCACAACAGATAGCGGGGAATATGAAAAACATCTTGCTTCACCCCTAAAGACATAAATGTCAATTGTCAAATTGCTTATTCCTTAATACTGAACGAGAGTTTTTGCTCTCTTAGGTTTCTTCCGAATCTAGTTCACGGTGAGGGAGACTTAGATTTCGGGGGGAGGGGTTTGCCTTGAGAGAGCATTTTGAGTCTTCAGGGGAGACTGTTTTCTAGCGTGGCCCGTGAGGGACCTTGTCGGTGGATGTTTTTTCCTGGAATATGAGCGATTCTGCTCAGTGGTAAGGTGAGCCTGGCATTGAGTGGAACCAACGCTGTGTTGGACGATCTTTCGGTCACTCGTAAGGAGTGGTCTGGGAGATCGCCTGACTTTTAGCGAGTCCCTTTACTTAAACATCGATCTTGTCCTGCTGAGGGAGCTTAAGATTTCAAAAAAGTTTTGCTTTTGGAGAACATTTGAGTCTCTGGGAATTGGCATTTTCCGGCAGGGCCTCTATCGGCGCCGTGGAAGTGGGTTCGTTTCCCTGGAATAGGAGCGGTTCTGCTCAGTATTGGGTGAGCCTTTCACGGGATGGAATGAATGCTGAGTTGGGCGATCTTTCGGTCACTCGTAGGAAGTAGTCTGGGGGATCGTCCTAATTTTTAGAGAGGGCATTACTTAAAAATTGTCCCTGCTGAGGGGACTTAAGGTTTCAGGGGAGTTTTGCCTTGAGAGAGCAACTTGAGTCTGCTGGGAAAGTGTTTTCTGGCCTGGCCCATGTGGGGCCTTGTCAGTGGATTTTTTTCCTGGAATATGAGCAGTTCGGCTCAGTGGTAGGGCGAGCCTGTCTCTCACTGAGTGGAACCACTGCTGAGTAGACGATACTTCAGTCACTCGTACGGAGTAGTCTGGGCAATCGCCTAATTTTTAGATAGGCCTTTACTTATAAATCGGGTCTTGTCCCCGCTGTGGAGGGGGCTTAAGATTTTGGATTTGGGAGAATTTTATCTTGAGAGAGCAATGTGAGTCTCTGTGGACAGGTGTTTTCTGGCAGGTCGGTGGGTGCTTTCCCCTGGAATATGAGCGGTTTGCTCAGTTGTGGGGGTGAGCCTGTCACTGAGTAGAACCAACGCTAAGCTGGACGAACTTTTGGTCACTCGTAGGGAGTAGTCTGGGGGATCGCCTAATATTCTTAAATAGTTGCCTGATCTTTGAGGAGAACCAACCAGTTCGAAACAGCTGTCAGGCCAGTGAAACGTTATCAGAATGGACCAAGAGAAGGCGAATATATGGATCATGTCTTCTATAAAGTCCGCGCTAGGGTAACTCGTAAATGCTGGCGAGTGTATTCCCGTAACTCTCTGGTCAAATTTCGTACGAAACTTTCATAGTTTCTACATTCGGCTTTGAAATAATGCTGGATTTAATATCCATTTGATTTATATAAACTGATAGTAGTCTGGGGTATAGCCATATTCTTAAATAGTTGCCTGATCTCTCAGGAGAACCAACCAGTTCGAAACAGCGGTCAGGCTAGTGAAACCTTATCAAAATGGACTAAGAGAAGGCGAATATACCGTTATTTGGCTAGTACTTGAAATTATATACAAGTGTATATACCTGATTGTTCAAAGTAGTTGTCGCAGTCGGTAAGAATATATTTTTCAATTAATTTATTATTCTTATTTTACTGTTACTTGTTTATTTTAACAAAACCAAGATACTACTGTTTATATTTTTGTATTTTTTTTTAGGCTTTAGCATAATTATTTATTTATATGTTTATTTTGGATTTTATAAATATTTATTTCGCTTTTAATAGTATAATACACAAAGTGATGCTAAGAAAGTTTGAATCCGGAGTTAGTAAAAGAGTACGACTTAGAGAAAAGGAGAAACAGCTTATCGAGCATATTTTAATAAATATGCCTCAGAATGTTGATAAAATCGAAAGTTAAAAATAAAATAAAAAAATACACAGAAAGCAATAGAATATATGTCAGAAATGTAAATGAATCACATTTTTACTGTAAAAAGGCAAATGGAACGAAGGAGAAACGAGGGTTGCTATTTTTTTATTTATTTTCAGAAGCCAGCAAAGCAATTTACCGCTTTTTTTGCAAATTGTTTTCTAAGTCAAATAATAGTTTAATGAAGGGTTTTAATAACTGGAGAAATATAACACAAACCTTATGTGATCATGAGCGTTCTACTGATCATATACGAGCGATGTGCAACATATCGTAAAAGAAAATCAAGTTCTGTAAATAGTCGAATTGCTTCTGAATCGACGAAACAAATACAATCTGAAGAAAATTATTGGAGAGAGAGAGAGAGAGAGAGAGAGAGAGAGAGAGAGAGAGAGAGGGGTTTTAAAAAGAATAATAACTACCATTAAGTTACCGAGCAAACTAGGGCTAGCATTTAGAGGCAGTACAAATGATATATTTTATGACTCTTGCGGAAATTATTTATCGTGTTTACATTATTTAAGTGAATTTGATGATTTTTTTAAAACATCACATGAAAATGTACGCCAGCTGTGGTTCTAGCAGATCAAATTATCTTTCTTACCACACTTGTGATGAATTCATAGCATTAATAGCTAATAAAACAAGAGAAATATTAATATCAGAAAGTAAGGAAGCTGCTAATTTTGCAATAATACTCAATTCTACACCAGACGTTGCTCATAATGACCAACTGGCTATTATATTTAGGTAAGTTACCGCAAATTCTGACATTAGAGAAACATTTATCGGATTTTCCACATCAGTATTACACAACATAATTCCTTATATTTAGAAGAGATAGCATTAAAAAAATTAGAAGAATTATCTTTGGAGATAAAAAATATGCAGAGGACAAAGCTATGATAACGCCGCCAATATGAAAGATGTCTCTACAGGTTTACAAGCTAGGCTGAAAAAAAAAAAAAGTCCCTTTGCACATTATATACCATGCTCTAGTCATTTTTAAATTTAATTGGCAACTGTGCTGCGGAATCTTGTCCGGAAGCAGTGCAATATTTTTATTTTATTCAAAATGTATATAATTACTTTTCATCTTCAACAAGATGATGGGGTATACTTCTTAAACATTTAGAAAAAAAAAAAATCTTTAACATTAAAAGAATAAGTGAAACGAGGTAGTCCGCAATAGCTGACGCTATATTGGCTTTGAAACGTGGATATAAACAAATTAAAGACGCATTACTTGAACTATCCATTCTCCTCATGAAAAACCTATTTCTAAATTAGAGAGCTCATCATTGGCTGAACATTTTGACAAACCAGAAACAGCAATTTTAACAGTTATGTGGGACAAAATTTTACAACGAATAAATGCTACTAGTAAATTTCTACAAGATCCCCTGTGTTAGCTAATAATTTATTACAGTCTCTAGTTGGTTTTATTTTAGATATAAGAAATAGTTTTACCGCTTTAAATGAAGAAGCGAATTTATTAACAGATGAGACAAAATTTAAAGATGAAATGGAAAGTGAAAAAACGAAAAAAAATATGTGACGAGGTTTCACAATCTATCGATGAGATTATATTACGTAGAAAGAAAATTTCATTGTTAATACTTTTAATGTCATTTGCGATAAGCTAATTTTGAAAATTAATGAAAGAACAAAAAGCTATTTAGACATATTAGATATGTTTGACATTTTTTTGAAGAAAGATATAAATCAAGACAAGTACAAGACTGGTATTAAACAAAATTTTACAAACTTATAATATTGATTGATATTGGCTCAGATCTTTCTCAGCCATAGCCAAGTTAGCCGGTCCGCAAGCAGGTAAACCGGCCCCGTGAACACACGCTGCTGCAGTCAAAAATACATCAAAAATACAGCGGCAGGCTCGGCGACAGGCCGGGTTGGGAGTTGTACTAACAAAAAGTCGGATCAAAATGTAACACGCGGACCCTGCATTGGAAGCGGGATAAACGCGTAGAGGAAGAAGAATTGGCTCAGAAAAATTTATCGAAGTTAAGCAATTTTTAATAATGATAAAGGAAGAAAATTCTTCAATTAAAAATATGTACAGATTTATAAATGATGGGTTAAGGTCTACTTTTCCGAACGTAGAAATAATTTTAAAAATATTTTTAACGCAATTTCAGTGTTGAAATGAATAAAAAAATATTTAAGAAGCAATTTGCACCAAAATAAAATAAGTGACCTGTCGTTATTATGCATTGAATCAGATGTAATGGACTCGATTAATTATGATGACATTATAGATATATTTGCTAAACCAAAGCCAGAAAAAAACTTTTAGTTATTCATATTTTTTTTAAATTTAAATTTGAACTGATTTATTTTTACACTTTTTTTTTTAAATGCAAATATATGTATGCGAATGTTGTGTTATTTTTATTTTATTAAAATGAATTATTATGGAATTGTCGACTTTGCGTATGAATTTGATTAACCGAAATAGACTTGTTCTTTTGAGCCTCATAATGATATTGCGCCTAGGGTCTCCAAAAGTATAAATGCGACCCTGGTATTATTATTATTATTATTATTATTATTATTCGTCACACTAGAGGAAATTTTTCTAAGCCTTTTTTCGACCGGTTCCCGAGTTAGTCGATCTCTGGCACGGGCAAGCAGGTTTTTCCTCCCGGAAACTCGGGTTTTTCGTCCTGTAAACTCAAGAAAATCGACCGTAGAACCCACATTATTTCAGACATTAAATATATTGTGTTAGGGTTAGAGACCACGAGATGGCGGCACATTTGAGCCGTCTCTCTTCACTGAGTACCGCTTAATTAGTGATAGCCTTGGGCCATCTATCTCTGATTGGTACCAGTGGAGATTGAACTGCCCACTCAGTCTCCAAAAGTTAGATAGGGCTAAATGGCCTCGCCTACTCCCCGTATACGGGAATAAAAAGGCGTTAGCTGATTTTTTTTTTTTTTTATTCGTCACACCTCCAAGGAGTCCGAAGACTCATCATCGCGGGAGGGCACCTATTATACAACTGTCTCCACCACTATACCGAACCTCTACCAATCATCTCCATCAGCGCCATCTACCGCCCACCACCACAACTAGTATTTTTTGTCTGTAAATTGCGTGTGTTCTGAAGGGCCGATTTGTCTGTACCTCTGTCACTGTCTCCACCTTCACAACACTCTCAGGCAATGCATGCCACTCTCCATGCAAAATCTGCTCCTCATCACCCCCCCTTCCTTATATAGCTTCCACAAAAACATCATCGATATTACTTAAGTATAAAGAGCTAATAAGCTTCATTTCGGCAAATAAAATAATCATCGATATTAATTTGACAACAACCCTTAATAACTTACAATATATGTCTCAGTGTATATGAGTGTATACACTCACTGTATACATGTCTCCTCTTCCTATTCACTACTCCCTACAATTTACATTTCCTCAATCTGTGTCCATATTCAACATTCCAGAAACTAGAAACCGCCTTACTAGTCAATTGTCTCTGCCTTTTCCAGTATCTCCTCATCCTTTTGAAAACCAGGTGATCAAATCTGTGCACAGTAGTCCATGTGCGGCCTAATCAAAGCCTTATATAGTGGAACCAGAACATTCTAACTTCTACACACTAGTGTCCTCCACATTATTTCCATAATCCGTTGTCTTGTCTTCACGATTCTAGCAATGAGTCCCCAAAAATTTAGGCCCTTATCCACAATCACTCACAGATCCCTCATCTCCACCACTTTCTCCAAGATGATGCCACTTATTGTATGCTCTACATTCCATCTTCGCTTCCCAAATTTTAAAACTTTTCGCTTTGCAACATTGAACTGATAATCCCAATGACTTACCCATTTAGTCAGCGTATTCAAGTTTTCTTGCAAAGCCACGACATCGACTTCATTTCTAATTGTTCTCCCCAACTTTGCACCATCTGCATACAACTGAATATCACCATTCAGACCCATCCCGATATCATTAACATAGAAGTTAAACAGCAACGTCACCAAAAGAGACCCTTGGGGTACATTACACATCAATAGTAACTATCCTCTTCTGGAATATCGCTTCTCCATACACAACTTCGCTGTCTGATACCTATCAGACAGCCAATCCCTTATCTAACATACTAACCTACTGTCCAACTCCATGCTTTCCAGTTCAATCACTGATTTGAGGGGAGAGATGCGTCCCTGTTTACCTCTTCTCCAAAGAGGTATATCCAGGCTTCTTCACCCAGACATACCGTCACAGAGTATGTGAGCATCTCACCCCTTCATCCAACTGCTGAAAGTTTATGTAATTTACCGATGTAACTGGGAGATTATGAATTTAATTGAGTTGATAATGAGGATGATCTAGGTATAATGTTGCAAGCAAAACATGAAATATATAATTTGAGAAGGAAATCAAAAACTATCAATGGAATATTATCAGTGATATTATTATAAGTTATTGTAAATCTTGATGAAGCAGAGCAACAGTTTAACTATAAGAAATATTGGTGGGATTGACTTGAAATATTGCTTGAATGAAATTGTTGTTGTTACTTCTCTCGGGATTATCTTTCACCTTATTCGTGAACTTTTCTGTAGTTGTAGGCTGTGAAAATGCTTCTATTTTCCTTCATCATTAAGTGGAGGAAACCACAAGGGACGTTCAAGACATCTCGCGAATATATGGCTGAATAAGACCAAGCAGTTGGTGGGCCATTTCCACACAAATTTATCAGAAATGTCTTGAACCATAGAAGGATCACTGAGTTCAATAAGGAAAATAGTACACTCTGAAAGAGGAGGAGGATATACCGGTAATTCAAAGTAACTTGTATGGAATTTAATTTCCGTACAGAAAATTCTGCCATGGGTCAGTCCTTGTATTTTGATTGCAGATGTACTTAAAATACTTCTATAACAAGAATGTGACAAGAAAGATTACTTTCGAACAAATAATTCATTAAATACTCCATTAAGGGCAATGAAATCTTTATTTTCTCACTTAAATTGATGATCAGTTATTTAGGAATTTCTGTGTATATATACAAAAATATATAAGTTTTATTGATTCATGCAACAATCTAGTGTATTGATGATATTATGGCTTTCTTCTTCTAGTCAACCATACGGCAAGATTTCTAAGGTATAAAAATAACTTTGGCTGCAAATAAACTTGGATGGCCACATTTCAAAGTTTGTATATCCCTACATGTTTACATGGAAAAATTGTGAAACGATGCCGAATTCAGGAAGAAGAGTGCCCTTCCCCCCCCCCCCTCAAGAAGTAGATATTTGAAAGTAACTTGGATGTGCGTTTTGATTTCCATACACAAAATTCGGTTTCTGTTATTTTTGATCAGATATTGTATATCAACAAATAAAGACATTACATTTGTATAAATGCTGTTCGAATTTTAAACTTCTAATATAGCTACAATAGGAATCAAATTTTCAGAAAAGAAAAAAAAAAACGATCTTAAAGGGAGAACACATGAAGTCGATGAGGTAACTTTTACTCCTGGATCCTCTCTGTTTTGATGAAAAGATCTCTTAGTAATGTCAAGAACCATAAGACTTTCTAGACTTACTTTATAGCCATATCTCATATCAAGTAACAGAAACAGGTGCATCTCATGGTTTATTTTCTCGTTCTTTCTTGCACGGTACCACGTGGTGTCTAGTTGAGCAGATCGAAAAGACGCTGAGTAACGCAGTTACCTGTCAAAGTGAAAAGAGCTCGATGAATAATCGTTAACCTTCCGTAATGTATTTTCTTTTTTTTTTTTCATAGGTGAGAATCGAACTTTGCGTGTTAGCTAGCTGCACGTCAAGATGTCTTTCAAGAAGAAGAAGCTCTGCCGGCTCATTTTCTGGAAACCTTCAGCTGATCGAAATTACAACGTGTAATGACGGTGGTTAGCTTGGCTTTGCTGCCCTTATTGACACGGAGTAAGTATATCATCAAGTTACTTATCGATATATCCTAGGTAGAAAGGGGTTGGTGGTCGAGGAAACAAAGGCGATATCTCTCCCTAGTGAATAAAACAGTAATTAATTGTCTCGGCAAAATAATAATTCATTATTAATTTAAATAAAAAATACAAATAGTCAAGTTATGGATATTCAACTTTTGTGGATGAATAAAATGACTTCAGATACTTAGAGGTTAGTATGATATTAGGTAAAGGAGATCTCATTTATGATTCCGTATTACCTTGAGCTTCTCTTGAGGGGAATTAGGAATCGTACGAATATGGATGAAATATTTCATTCAAACTATTTTAACGTCTATTATTAAATGAGAAAAGTGATATTCTTCTGTAACTGCAAGCCATTAAAGAATTGGATGATTCTTTTTATTAGTGGATTGTTCAAAAGTCAGTGTAATGCTTGTAGAATACTATAGAATGAAAACATATTTTGAACCTCTGTGGGCAAAAGAAATTAATATTATAGCTATATTTCATTATAATCCACTTTGTAACTTGTTTATTGAGTTAAATACAATAATTGTTGTGATAACAGAATTGCTAAAAACAGAAAAACACTTAAATTCGCTTTATATAATTTCGCAAAGATTGTATTAATCGAATTAAAGCCAATTGTCAGTCAAAATATCTAATTTGTTATGAAATCTAAAACTTTTTTATAAAAACTAAAATCTCCTTTCGGATTTTTTTTAGTTTTGCAGGGAATGAATGCAGGAGGTATTTTGATATTGGAACGATTTAGGAAAGAGCAGTAGTCATTTTAAATTTATTGATGTTCCAATTTTTCCTCAATTAACAAGTAAGCCTCAAAGACTTACTTGCCACTACGCTAATATTATTAACACCCAAAAGCAATGTGTTTTTCGCGGGCGATTTGAGAAGAATGGCAAAGTAGATTTACGTATGCTAGGCAGAAGAGGATAGCAGAGATGGCAAAGTAAACTGGTCAGAAATGTTTACCCAAAATTGCCCTCGGCCTCACCAGCTTAATATTGTGGTTATCATCATCATTATCGGACTTCCATTAGGATACCAGTCTGTGAGTTTATGCCAACAACATAAACTCACACATTTGTCCAAATTTATATTTTATACTTTTACAGAACATGCAACTGTTACCAAAAGAAAGGATTTTTATCAAAACTACAAGATGTTGTCAAAATTAACGTGACATATATACTAATTTCACATGAAGTGATCTGAATACTTACTAAACAGTCTATGTTGCCGGGGAGGACGATAAAGTGGTTTGTGCAACACCATTGAATGAGTTTATGCATGATGGGCATTACGTGAGTTGCATGGGTCGCACATGAATGTTATTGCTGTTATTTTAAGTAAATAAATAAATCTACTAACGCTTCCCCGGATACGTTATTAAACTAACTGGTAGCCTTGGGCCAGTTATTGTAATGGTGATAATAATTAATGACGTATGTAAGATGAACATCCTAAGGATGAGTCGCGGATTTAAAGTGCTGTAATAATAATACTCTAGCTTAAAGCTTTACCTTATCTCATAATAATAATAATAATAATAATAATAATAATATAAGTAAAGTGGATAACTAGATCCAGCATTATTTCAAAGCCGAATGTAGAAACTATGAAAATTTCGTAAAAATAAGTTGACCAGAGAGCTTGGTCAACATTCATTCAGTATTCAGCAATACATTCTCCGGCATTCACGAGTTGTCTTACGCGGACCACTTAGAAAACATAGCTGCATTTCAATTAGTGCATTTGATAATGTTTTACTGGCCTAATAGCTATTTCGAACTGGTTGGTTCTCCTCAGAGACCAGGAAAAAACCTTAAGGGAGCAAAAACTCTCCTTCAGTACTAAGGAACTTGAAATGTCAGAGAGGTGTATTTCTCGTAAGCGAACGCTCGGTCGGTGCGTAAAAGCATTTACTAAAATAAAGAGCCCAAAGGCGTCAGTTCTGCGATGCAAAATTATATAAGTAAAGTGGATATTAGATCCAGCATTATTTTTGGGTGCTACCTATGTTTTCTAAGTGGTCCGCACTAAGGCAACTCGTGAATGCCGGTGAGGGCATTTCCGTAAGCTCTCTGGTCAATTTTATTTTTATTTTTATTTTTTTTTACGAAACTTTCATAGTTTTTACATTTGGCTTAAAAATAATGCTGGATCTAATATCCACTTTACTTATATAATTTTGCATTGCCGAACTGAAGACTTTTGTTTTTTTATTTTAGCAAATAATAATAATAATAATAATAATAATAATAATAATAATAATAATAATAATAATAATAATAATAATAATCTCCTTAAATTGATACATCAGATTAAACAAATGTGTCACTGAATAGTTTTTAAAGAAAAAAAAACTTCAGTTTATTATATTAACTGAAATTTGAGAAGTAAAATTATGAAATAATTAATCTCTTCAAGAACTAAGAGTTAAAAAGTGATCAATAAATAAATATATACATAAAATAATAATTTTTTTTTTTAATAATAATAACTGAATTAAGGACCGAGCAATCGCTTCAACTAGTGCAGTAGATGAATTCGACACCAGTGTTCGCCTGAATAAATGTCGTGTATTTGAAATAAAGGATTTCAATGCGTAGTTGAACGAGTGTTAGATTCGTTATTGATTACTACTACTATTTGTTCTTTATACTTTTCTACCCTAGCATGCGCATTTTATAGGTAATCATTTTATGGAGGGGGAGATATGCACACATTCCTTGCAAGATCCGTAACTAAAAAATGCAACTATTTCACGACAGGCGATTTTTGTTCCGTATTCCAAACTCGCCTCAGGTGAAAGTTCCATGAAACAAGCAGTTTTTGTTACCGCATTTCTGTTCTAGGAATGAAAACCAAAATTTGACTATGTTTGCATTATTGGTTTCTGTGCAACATAAAAATAAAATTTAAAACATCTGAAATATACTAACGTATATTTTAGATGTACTAACGAATATACTGAGGTATATTTCAGTTTTAAAATTCAGATTTTTTAAAAAATATTATTATTACGCACTATTTTGAAAGTCTCGCATTATGTCTGATTTGTTAACAGTTTTATGGATTAAAAAAACATACCAGGAAAACATAAATGGTCTATGCTGTTTCAAAAATTCATTAACAATTAACAATAGAATAAAATAAAATAAAATATAAATATAAACGGCATAGTAAAGGAAACTAATATAGTGAAGGAAAACTTTCAAACGTTCTCTACACTAGTGTAGTTCAATAAATATATTATTTATTTTTATATTTTGCCTGAACAATAACTTATGCTTTCTGCTGTTTATGTCGGTATATAAGCAGAACTGAATGAATTTCTTTCCTTCTGCTATCTTTACACCATCTTGTCACAATAAAAATAAATATATAAATAAAACATAAATGTCAACTATACCAAAACAGTTTATTATATTACAGAAAAACTCACATTGCACCATTCATTTGGTATAAAATTCTATCGTTGAGGTTTATAGATACGAAGACTTTTTCTCAAAGTTTTTGACTAAAACTATATCGAGGGATGATTTACAAGGACTTAGTGGAATAAACTATAGAGCACTTTCCATTGCTTCTACATCTGCACCCACGGCAGGATTGAACATTTCTAGTATTTTTAGCGGATGCTCCTCCACAACACAACTGAAAGAACGATAGAACGTTATATTTTTTTAGATGGAAAAGACTTGAGTTCGATTCTCGTCCTGATGACCAGATGAATCTTTATGTGGGCTTTGTCAGTAGAAGGTAAGTTAGCCAATCATCTAATATAGAGAGTAGTAAGGTTTTTCTTCTTTCGAATATCTGTCTATAGTTCACTGGGCATCTACAAATGCCGTATGGTCACTCCGATGTTCCATACGGATGTGCCACACCAGGCCTCGCCATGTAGTTTTGTTGTTGTATGCTTTGTATGCTTTTCTGGCGGCCTAAACTCTCTGATGATCAGTCACTCCACACACACACACACACACACACACACACACACACACACACACACACACACGCACGCACGCACGCACGCACGCACGCACGCACGCACGCACGCACACACACACACACACACACACACACACACACACACACACACACACACACACACACACACACACACACACACACACACACACACACACACACACACACACACACACACACACACACACATTCATTTGTCTCATTGATGGCCAACCCTTTCCTCTTTTTCCAGAAACTTTACCTTCTTTCTATGTGTCCAAAATATTTTAACTTTCTTCTGTCAATATTCTTAAGGAATCTGAAAGTTCTACTGATCATTAATTAAATTAAGGGGGATATTAGATCCCACATTGTTTTTAATTTAATTAATGTTTATATCGCCGAAATGAAGCTTGTTGGCTCTTTATATTTAAGTTCTACTGATCTTTTCTAACACCCATTCATTTGTATGCCTTTCAGTATATGATATCCTCAACAGCCTTCTGTAACACCACATCTCAAAAGCAGATATCCGTTTCTTATCTGACTTCTTTAGGCAGTACAGTAACGAGGGTATGAAGCACCTGTGGCAAGTGTCTAACTTGCGACCCCCCCAACCCAAAAATGACAAAAATTTTGAAAAATTTAAATGTAACAAGTTAAATTTTACTAAATGCAAAATACTTACTATTAACCCCATCAAAATGAGTTGCAGTGTGTTGCAGAATTTGTGTGTCTAAAGCTGCGTATTGCCGAAATTTAAAAATACATTATAAAATAACGGACTTTTATATCTATTTTTTTATTTTTATTTTTTACGTTTTGCGCCCCAAACCAAGTTGCGCCCGTGGCGGGCGCCTCTTTCGCCACGCTCTCGTTACGGCACTGTCTTTAGGTTCCAAGTCTCACATCTATAAGATAGATCCATCCTTCCAGATTTTAGACAGGTCTCTGATTGTTTTAGCCATTCCTAACCTTCTTCTGACGTCTTCTTCACATTAATAATGGATCCCAGGTACTCAAACTTGCTGAATTCCTCGATTCGAAAACTTTCGAATCTTCTTTCGAAAACTGGGGTTTTTCACTCTTCATATAGGCAAATTGGATAGAGAACTCATACGATTTACAGACAAAAAATACGATTGATGAGTAGTATATGACATTTTGTTGTGTGTTAATGGTAGTTAGTGCTATTGTATATAAATTAAGGATTAAATAGTGAAGACGGTGGAAAAAATTCAGTTAGTACAAGCAGACGAAACCTATCTGTGCAAAATCTCGTTGTAATGATGAGATGGAGAAAGCAAAATGGACAGCAAAACAATCAATAATAATAATAATAATAAATAATAATAAATAACAACGCTTTCATTTCCGCGCTTATATCCGCCCTTAGGAATAATGGACACCTTCTGTCATTGTCCAGAAAACAAAAGTACATAAAAGAATATAACACAATAAGTTAACCGAGCGCCACTAGTCAACTAAAAGTATTTGAGATTCTTCTTTTGATGGTCGAAGTTCACCGTATACCGAAGTTAGTGGAACTTTGGTATACTGATTAGATTGCGTTCATCTATTATAACCGATAGCCGATATTAATTGTTATCAAATTATGATGTGCCAGTTGATGTATACTGTATCATAATCGTCCGACACAATTAAGATTTTATGACACGTTTTTTTTTGTTGTTTGTTTGTTTTTCTTGAGGAAGTTGAAATGGATCTGATTTATTAATATCATTTAATTCCATTTTCAAAAATAACATTTAGTTGAATTTTTAATTACAACGAAAAGTATATAGATAATAGGTTCCTTTTTTTTTCTTATTTAACTAAAAAATCTCAGTACTTTTCGTGTTGGGAAGAACAATAGCCAAATATTTCGAAAAAATTCCGATTGCATCAGCCCATTTAAGCTATTGGTTTTCTTTCAATTTTTTTCTGCTGCTTTGGATGCAGTCCCTTCTTAAATTATCTCTGGTAACATATTTATCGAGTATTAATGATGATACGTTCTTTTTATATCTTCTTTTTAATATGTTTTGGATAATGAAGTTATCTGTTAATTTACCTCAGAACTCAGCCATTGATTTCTATCTTGCATACTCATTTATTTCTAATCCAATGAAGAGATCCATAATAAGTAAATCTGAACACTTTTGCATTGGATAGGTTAAGGATTCGGTAATTCTAATCCAGAGACCAATCATTTAATTGTTTCAAGCCACTTCAGACCTCCAATAAACAGCTTGATAGTTGCACACAGGTAATTCAAATCACCTATCACCTAAAGATTACAAACATCCATTCCCGCAGTGGAATTCGAACCTACGAACTGCTCTGTCAACTAAGACAGTGTATGTATTGTTCTTCTAAGAAGGACAATACATACACTGTTCTTACCCAATTAATACATCCAAATGAAATCGAAATTTTCTAAGAAGAACCAGTATAACAATCGTAAAGGATTATGAGAATGCAGATGTCATGCAGAAACAGGGATACCCCCCCCTCCTCAAAAAATATGATGCAAAAAAATAACGAAGTCAAAAATTATTAATATCATTCCAGAATCCATATATTCTTCTTTCCCAAACGTTATGTTTTCTGAGTATATTTATTTATAAAATTTATCACTCTACCGTTGACGTGATTCCCTACTAGAAAAGTAGGCTAAAGCATATAACTTTTTTCTTTCTTTGTGTGAGAGAGAAATTACACCAGAGAGTGGAAAGTCTTTTTTTTTATTCCCTCTAAAAAAAATTCCGGGATTTCGTTTTTGAATCGGGTGACCCGTGATCCTTGAGTTTTAAGGCTATTCAAAATACGTATTACTCGATGGAGAAGTTATATAGCAAATTTGAAGATGTTCTTGCATTAAGTAATAAAAACAAAAATAACTATATATATATATATATATATATATATATATATATATATATATATATATATATATATATATATATATATATATATATATATATATATATATATATATATATATATATAATAAACAGAATTTTCGGTCACGAACTTGTATCATAACCATTAAAAGAGAACAGAATAATAATAATAAAAACTAGAAAATCAACTGTTACAATAATTTTTATGTATACTTTTTAAAATGTTATTCTGTTATCTTTTTAATCATGAATATTCGATGAAAATGGTTATGATACAGGTTCGTTGACCGAAAATTCTCTTACATAATATTTAAGAGAAGGGAAAGAACACACGGATGCTCGAATTTATCAGTATCCGATGGACTGTGAGGTTGGATGGTTCCTTATCTTCTCACTATACAACTAATTCCGAGGTTCCACAATGTTCTCTCACAGCATCCATGATTCCTCTACTCTCTACTAAATCCATTGAAACGCCTGCAGTTGCCACAAAACACCCGCCCCCCTTTCACACAGTAGTTCAACTCAAAACTCTCAGTACAAGTTTCACCTCCTTCTCTATATCATTCATTTCTTATGCTTTATTTCTATTCTGGAGCAGTCTCTTCTCTGATGTGTTTACCCAGGAATACAATCCACATATAGTATCTTCAAATCAAAAGTGAACAAGTTTTTCTTTTCCCAACTATATGTCCATCCCTGATCTAACTTACTGTAGATTGATTAACCAAGCTCAAGTGAACAGCATCAACATTAGAATAAATAAATAAAGAAATAAAAAATACGGATCGATAATCCTTTTATTACATTTTCTGACTTCTGCGTAATAGAGCTTTCTCAGTATTTACTACCTCCTTAATATTTAAGTATATCATAGTATATCTTAATATGAATATTCATGAAAGATGACATTCTTGTTGTGATTTACTGATATCTGTTTTCAATTTTAGATGACGGAACTTTGATAACAGAAGCACTAAATATCCAATTAGAGACAATAGCAAAGTAAACAGCAAAAAATAATTTAAAAAACTTGCATTCAAAATGTAATCATGGAATTAGTAAGAGACAAAAGTACTTTCTTAAGAGGAAGTAATTCACTGCAAGAAAAGCAAATTAAAATAATCGTACTTAATAGTTCCTCCAATGAAAATGAAGAGTGCTCATTCTAGTTCTGCGAATTGTTCCACGAGAAGCAGCGCTTGTTCGGAGATTATTCGCATCGAACAGACTTCTGCAAAGGAAGACCAGCGACCTCAGAAACTTGTTCACGAGGTTGCAAACAGATTAAGAGTAAGTAGTTCGCAAACTTTTATGAAAACTTTATAAACTGAAGGCAGATTCTCTCCCCCCCCCATATTTTTTAAAAAAGCGAACTTTATTGTCAACACTGAGTCCAATCAAGCATTTCTGTAATACTGATATTCGTTTTTTATTTGTTTATTATTATTTTTAAATAAAGTAACTAAACTTCAAGACGCTTCTTTCACTTAAACATTAAGACGTTTCAGTATCCCCCCCCCTATAAACAAGTAAAGACAAAATTTGTGCGGTGAAGCCATAATTTGCTCGTGAGAACCGATATTCCCTTGAGATATCTTAACCCTTTCAGCAAGTGTATACAATGATTCTGTTTATGTCTCGAAGGAAACGATCGTGTTCGAAAACGTATTTCCGGTTTGATTGTTTATAAAGATGCAATTTTATCTGCCAATCCGTCTGTCCAAAACATCATGGTTGGTACTTTACTTGAAACGACGTTCCTTCAAACAAGGAATTAAAAAAAAAAAAAAATCTTTTTATTAATCAGAGACAAACAAATCTTTCACGTTACAACTTATATTGCTGTAAGATAATATATCTTACAGCAATATTTTGTTACTAGAATATTTTGTTTCGGATATTACGTGTTTTTTTTTTTTAAATTTTATTTTTATTTTTATTAATAGCATAAGGCAGGCTGCAGGTTGTTCATAAATCCTATTTTTTTATATTGATCTCACACGAGAGGTCACAAACCCAATAACCGAATCGTGCTGTATGTGTGTGGACAGGTGGTTAAGGATAAAGAAGGGATCTATATGAACAAGTGTCTATAAAAGATGGCGTTTATATTCATTTAGGAAATGGTATGGAAAAAAATGGTATGGAAAAAACATTAATACATGGAATGAAGAAAGAAGTAGGGAAACACCAATAAAAGTACTTATAAAAAAAGGCATAACGCAAAAACAGTGTCTATGGAAAAGCGAATGGAGGGAGTCATGAAGGGAGTCGGGGTCACCTATTAGGCGAATTTTCCTCTTCTGCATATAACAATTGAGAATTCTTAGAAAGGATTTGGGTGTACTACCCAAATGTGAGAACAATACTCTAAGGTCTGTGGCCTTTGAGATTTATAAAGTGTCAGAATTTGAGCAGGCAAGAAATAGTGTTTTTAAAAAAGAGTACCATTCGAAAAGGATTACCATGTTTTTCGGAAGCTATGGATGTGGTATATTCATGCGAGGATGAGCTCAATGTGAAAATCAGTCCAAGAAGCAAAAACTGATCTTGAATGGAAATCAGAACATAATCAAAAATAAGAGGAAGTGAAGTAGGATTTTTCTTCTCCATAATAAGACCGGAATGTATTTTGCATTAATCATGAGATTTTTTCACTCCACTTGAGAATGGTGAAGAGATCAGTGTTTAACATATTGGTTATGAAAGATCTTGAAGATTGAATTATTTGGGTTCATGAAGAAGAGGAATGGGAAGCATTGTCATCAGCAAATCATGGATAAGTTAGAGAGAGAAGGTCATTGATTTATAGGAAGAAGAACATGTAGAGAATACAAATCTCTGTGGGATTTCAGCATTGTTAAAGAAACCTGATGCGAGGAAGCCATTCTGCACGACACTCAATGAATGACCAGTCAGGAAAATGGCTCAGGAAGACCATCTTTCTCCTCTCATTAGAACTGTTTTCAGATCTTTAAATAGGGACAAATTGAGCGGTGTTAGTCGTACAGATTGATGCATAATTTGGCCCATTCAAAAGCTAAAAAAACCCTACATATTCTTATTCATTCTTTTATCAATAAATGTCGAGGGGACTGAAAATATTTATTTTTCCATTAATAAAATGCATAGGCCTATATAGCTGAGTGGAAGTGACGCTTGCATCCTTTGCTCTAGACTGCCCAAAGATAGACTTAAGTTCAAGTCTAGTCGCCGAGTTCAGGAACGTTTTGTAAGCCTTTTTTCAACCGGTTTTCGGGTTAGTCGATCTCTGGCAAGGATTTTTTTTATCCCAAAAACTCCGGTTTTTCGTCCCATAAACTCAAGAAAATAGTAGAACCCACATTATTTCAGACAGTAACATGTCCTGTTAGGGTTAGGTATCAAGAGATGGCAGTACTTGGTTGCCTGTCTCTTCATCGATGGCCCCTTACAATTAGTAATAGTCATCTATCTCTGATTGGATACTGGTGGTGATTTAACTGCCCACTCAGGTTTCAAAATCTAGAGAGGGTTAAAAGGCCTCACTTACTCCCTATAAGAGAATAAAAGGCGTTAGCCGATTATTATTATTTAAAATGCATCCAATTAGAACTTATTAAAGTAATAAAAAATTCGTTTTACTTTCGCATGCAATGCATTGTTTATGAATGGATGGGTGCCAAAATTAGATTTCTTAGGACACAAAAAGGTATCTTGAATGGCTACAGTACTAAAACTAAAGGGTTGTATGAATCTGATTCTTGCACTTCAACAAATGTCACTAAATTTTTCCTCGCAATCCTCAATTCAGAAATAAATCATTCGTTGCGATGTTTGAAGTAGCCGAAAACTTAAAAAAATCACATAAATTCAGTATTATATTTCAATAATCATTTCATTTTATTGATAATTAATTAATAATTAAAGACAATATTTAAATTACACTGTAAATAAGTATTAATTAAGTAGAAAAATGGAATTTTACAGAAAAATATGACTAAACTTTTTACATATCATTTTTAAATAAATAACATGATAAATAAATAAAAAACACTTCAAAAGTGTATAATAACAAAAGTAACTGAGTAAGAGGCGACTACCTCAGAGCGATACTTTATGGAAGCTTAAAACTGCCTAATCCACATCCTGTTTATTATCCTGATATTTACTTCATGTAGCCAAATGCCTTACCCAGGTCTTTTCTATAAAAGTACGTTATAACTTCATTATAAATTATAAATTAATTGAGATTTCAACCAGCCAAATCAATTTTCTTTTTAAAAATTAAAAGAATTTGAATTCATTTTTATTCATTTAAATTGAACTGCTCGTAAAGGCTATCATACGACTTCCGTTTGTTTTGAAATCTCTCTCTCTCTCTCTGTCTCTCTATTCTGCACCTAGAAAATTGACTTTAAATTCGCTAAAGGCAATAAAGGCCATATAAAGGTCATTAATACTACGAATGTCAAGTTGCGAGTGATCTCAGCCGATAGTCATTGAATTAGGAACTTTTCTATAAGTTAGGAAATGAGAAAGATTAGTGAATAGAAGTCAAGCTGTTCCAAGAGAGATTTCAAAATCATTGCGTGATTGATACGCGTATGCTATTTCTTCCGATTGCTGTTTAAGGCTAGATTACGAAGTTGCGTGACAGAGGACACTTTCTAAGAAGACATATAATGAGCACTCCAGACGGACACTAAGGATATCAAAACGAACAATTTTCTTCTACAAGCGAACCAATAAAACAACAATGATTGCACCAATTTTCGATCTTGAACACTTATTGTTACAAAATTCATTCGCAAATAGGAATAACTGATATACACACACAAAACATGGACAGACAATACACATATACAGACTTTTATTTCATATTTCGACATCCGGCAGAAATCGGCAATATATTGAAATTTGCTGGTCTTTTTCATTAAAAAAGACCGACAAATTCTATTTTTTTTCTTCCTCTGGCCAATCTCGTGCCCCTCCAATAACCGTAGCACACAGCAAATAATAATCTAGTTTTCTTTCGTTCCTATGAATTTTCGTGTTATTTGCCTTCAGTACTTAAAACGTAATTTCAGAAATGGCAACAGTTATTTTACAGAAATCGATTTGTTTCATACAGTGATTTCTCTTTTTATCTATTTATTTTTTAGTTCATCTACCGATGGATGAATAAGAGAAAAAACATACAGTCAAATGGCAGACCAGATTCATTTCTTGAGAAATTTGCTTTAAGCCAGGAATCCGAAGGTCAAGATGGTAACAGTGATTCTTGTTGCTACAGGTAGAGTTCCTTCGTGTCGTTTAGTTTGCACTTTTTTGTAAAGAAATAAATGCCAGCACTTTCTTTGTTAGCATGAAAAATTTGAAAATTAAACCGATATAAAAAGAAAACTAAAAAAAAAAAAAAATACTGATTTTTTTAAAAAAAAAATTCATAGTGCGAATGTTTTTGGAATAAGAACAACAAATCAAGTATTATAACATAGTTTATTGAGCATAAATTTATTGTGCTTTCTGTCAAGTATCATCTCCAATCAGGAGGTTGGCTATTATGGATCTCCAGCCATTTCTGTCTTGGGTTGATCTCTTGTTCTCATAATTCAAGCCCAGTCAATCCTTTGTTTCTGAACTATGTGTGTCGCTGTCTTCATTCGCTTGCCTTTATTTCTTCCCTCTAATAACCTTTCTGAAGACTTTCATGACTTACAATATGTTATATTTTTGTTTTTTATATGTTCCTTATTAATTCCAGTTTAGTACCCGTCACCTCCGAAACTTAATTTTCTTCTGGATCCATGCAATCGTCAATTCTCTTTTGTACGTCCACATCTCGAATGCATAATTCTAGTTTCCCTTGTTTATTGTACATATTCCTGCTCCAGGGGGGGGGGGGTACACTAAACAAAGCATTTAATCATTCTTAATGTAATTTATTTTTTTTTTTGGCGTTAGTATAATCCTCATTCCGTTAAAAGTTAATTCTACAACTTCTATTCTTCTCCTAATCTCTCTTTTGTATAAGTGTAATGCTTGATTTGTTCTATAATTTGGTTGTCTACTTTGCTTTTTAACTCCGATATATATTTTGCTCTGCTTATATCATAACTTTATTATTTTTTGGAATTTAATGTAATGCCATTTTTTCCCATCTGTATTTATTTACTCTAAATCTTTCAAGTCTCTCTCTCTCTCTCTCCCTCCCTCTCTCTCTCTCTCTCTCTCTCTCTCTCTCTCTCTCTCAGCAATCATAGAGTATCATCTGCATAGAGAAGATGATTTATATTTATTAATATAAAAATGTATGAAAAGTAAAATGAATGTAAATATATACTGTATATAAGTAAAAGTTTTACCGTAGCACTAAATACGGTGCAATGCACTAATAACGTATTTCAAAATAATATATAAGGGAAGTTTATTCATTCATATGTATCATATGTAAGCAGTGGTGAACTATAGAGGGCACGCAGGGGCTCGCGCGACCCCTTTGTTAACTTTTTCTCAAATTTTGGAGCCCCTTGTTCTTGTTTAATAATCTTGTAGAACTAGACAATACCACCGTGGAATGTATACATGCTATTATCTTTAAATTCATATGGATTTTCTATATAAATATAGCTATATTTATATATAGTTATAACTATTTAAAATAACTATATAAACTGATAACTATATAAAAAATAATTTCATTGCATTTTGTTCTGATGGAGCTAGTGTAATGTTAGGAAACAAATCAGGTGTTGCAATCAAACTTCTACAAAAATTTCCCAACGTTATGATTTGGCATTCCGCTCATCGTTTACACTTAGCATTAGATGATTCGATAAAAAACATTAAAGAAATAAATAATTTTGAAATATTTACGGATAAATTATGCTTTTTATCATCAATCACCAAATAATCAACGAGAATTAAATACGATTGCAAAAGCCTTGGTATCGAAATTTTAAAGATCGGCTGTGTGTTTAGACCACGATGGCCAGTTTGCAGTTTACGACGGCTATTGCTGTGTGGAGAAATTACCCAGCTTTATGAAAGCATTTTGCATCGAACGATAAATATAGGGGCTTCTTAAACCGACTTCTCAATTTGGAATTTTTAAAAGATCTAGCATTAATGATTGATATCCTACAGGAATTATCATATCTGGCAGAAGCTCTACAAAGGCGCAATATAAATATTATAAGGGTTAAATTAGACTTTTTTTTTTTTTTTGCTCGTTCTGTTGGGACACTTAAATAAATGCTTATTTAAGTGTCCTAAATAAGTCTCTCCCTCTCTCTCTCTCTCTCTCTCTCTCTCTCTCTCTCTCTCTCTCTCTCTCTCTCTCTCTCTCTCTATATATATATATATATATATATATATATATATAGAGAGAGAGAGAGAGAGAGAGAGAGAGAGAGAGAGAGAGAGAGAGAGAGACTTATGCATTCTTTTCATTCAACCCTACATTAGGTCACAACAACTACATTCAGAAAAAAAATATTCATAATCTCTGTAAAAACTGAAGTTAATTCGACACGATTATAATAAGCATCATTTTTTATTTTATCTTCATACTCTTTACACAGAAAATGACTTTCCGATAAGTGAAATATTATTTTAAAAATGCCCATTCTAGTAATTATAGAATAATTTTACTAATCTTGATTATATTCCAAAATTAATATTTAGGAACATCACCAATCAACTAAGGCTACAAAGCCAGTGGATTATGTACGTTAAGTGGCTGGTTTGCTTGTTTTGGGAGATGAAAAGCTCGTTTTTTTTTTTTTTTTTTTTTTTTTTTTTCATTTCGGCTAACTCACGTTTGGTTGAAAATCCCTTAATGAGGATTGCCCGATTCCTGTGATGAATTCGAACCCATGTCTTTCCAGCCAAACATGATGATACGCAATGAGAGGAGCTGTAAACGTGTAAGGCATTTTGAAGGTATATTTTGGATTAGTGCTAATCCATTTAACGAGAACTGAGTGTGCTAGATCGATAAAAATAAATTGATGAAAGTAAATCTTCTTTTATGTGACATCGGTGCTGTGTAAACTGAGGTCCTTCATCTCGAATCCAGCAAAGTCTGGGGAGCAATAATTTATACAAATTAGAATACAGAAAAAATGTTTGTTGATGTTATTTTGGGTATTAATGCGTTGTTTTTGAATGAACAATTTTATTAAATAAAAACTAGCATGAATTCTTCAATTAGACGACATGCTTGGGTATCGTGGCGCCAAATTGGCCAGTTATGGTACTAAATTATATACCTTTGATTCTAATTATTTTAGAAAATTAAGTGGTAAATTAATATTTTATGCACTCCATCTTGTTTTCTTTTCACAGATGCGTAAGGTTTGTCCTGGATCCCTCCGGCACTGCTCATTATCAATGGCTAGGTGTGATCAGCAGTGCAGTTCTGTATAATATTATTATGATAATAGGACGCAGTGTCTTCTGGGAGCTACAGAATCTTTGTCCTAGAGCATGGTACTTCTTTGACTATTTATGTGATTTCATATATCTGATAGATATTTTGCTCCAGTCACACACAGGTAAGTACAAATTGCTAGTAAAATCGAATTATCATGAAATGATTTGCTTACGTTAAACATGTTCAGTTTTGTATACACATGATTTGTGATTCGTATGTAATCTCATTTGATTTATCCTCAAATGTACAAATTAAAAAATAATAAATAAAATTAGCAGAGACTAATAATGTCTGTCTGTGTTGTTTTTGGCATTTTCTTGTTCACCAAGATTTTAGGAGAGGAAATTCTTAAATGTCAAAAACAACACTGACAGACATCATTAGTCTCTGCTAATTTTATTTATTATTTTTTAATATGAATAAACTAAACCTTATTTTATCTTTCCTCCCCCTCCCCCACCAAATACTTTCGGGCTGTTAGTCTATAGTATCATAGTACAGAAAATTAAAAAGTTTTCTGCTTCAAAGATCAACATTGGAACTTTTTCAAGACGTCAACTCTCTATCGTGATGGTCTCGCTGTAGTATTATGAAACTCATCTACAACCTAGAATAAAATTACAGTAAAATGATAACTTCCAACGATCTGCGAAAGTGGTTCCTCGGTCATTTAATCTCTGGCTGATTCTCTCAGAAAATTTTTCTCATGAAGAGGAAGTGAATAGAATATGATGATAGAAGAAGTTAGGCATGATGCACTGATAATGAATGAATGTAAAGAAAAATATAACAATCATCAGCGTAAATATCATGTTGTAAGCTATGTGTGGTTAGAAGGCTCGGAAAATAATGAGGGCTCTACAAAAAACTCTAATGGCATCCTTCTAAATTCTTGAAATATTGTTATCAGAAGAGTTGAGAAATATGACAGCGACGCTAATCGTCTATGAGCAATGATGAGTCTCCTGCGCAAGAGTTATGTGATTCCATGTAAGTACTCAATTTAATAATAATAATAATAATAATAATAATAATAATAATAATAATAATAATAATAATAATAACAACAGAATTAGGAAATATTGAGACAGCAAATGTATATGTAAATATCGTTGAATTTTTCATGTTGGATTACGCACCAGTGAAAGAGAGACAGCCAGTCATCAAAATAAAATAGCTATAAAAAATCTGCTAACATCTTTTTATTCCCCTATAGGGAGCAGGCGAGGCCATTTTAGCTCTGTCTAACTTTTAGAAACTGAGGGGTAAGTTTCAATCTCCACTGGTAGCCAATCGGAGATAGATAGCCAGAGACTAATTATGAACGACGTCCGGTGAAGAGAGGTGGCTGACAAGTGCCGCCATCTCGTAGTCCCTAATCCTAACATTATATTTATTGTCTGAAATAGTGTAGGTTCTACTGTCGCTTTTCTTGAATTTGCGGGATAAAAAGCCCTAGTTTTGGGAAAGAAAAAAAAAATCGACTGCTTGTGCCAGAGATCGACTAACTCGTCGAAGTTAACCGGTCGAAGAAAGGCTTAGAAAAAGTTTCTTTAGTCGGCGATAGAATCAAACTTACAATATTCTTTCTGCAGGTACCTATCGCGATGGACGCACACACCACTGAGCTACACATATATTTTATTAACAACAAAGCATCTATGTGCAATCTGAATAGGAATAAATATATATACATCTATTTACAATTAAATACATTTTGTACATAGTATGCTCATTTTAATTGGCATTTTTTCTTTGACATTTCTTTATAGTTTTTTTTTTTCACATTGTGTCTATTATCTGTGTTCATACAATCTTTTTTTACATGATAATCTGCTCAGTGCCTTGCGTTTCCTAAAGTCCTTATACTTCATCTGAACATTTTTTTTTCCTCTTCAATGTGTCATGCATTGATATCATTCTATCTTAATCACTCATATTAACATTTAAATTACTATTTCATACATCGTATTTTTCATCTATTTACAATTATATACATGCTATATTCTCATTAGTATTCTCATTCTAATTAGTATTAATTAGTATTCTCATTCTAATTGGCATTTTTCTTTGACATTTCTTTATTGTTTCACATTGTGTATATTATCTGTGTTTATACAGTCTATTTTTTTATTTTTTTTTTGCATGATAATCTGCTCAGTGCTTTCTGTTTCCTATAGTCTTATGCTTCATCTGAGCTTTTGATTTTTTTTTTTTTTTAAATTTAGTGTGTCATACATTCTATCACTCTATCTGAATTATTGTTGTAATTTTATCTTAAGCACTTATATTAACATTTTGATTACTATTTCATAAATCCTATTTGTTTCTATATGTAGTTACATTTAACTGTTTGCTGGTAGTATATTACGTCTTCCTTCTTGGGTTTGTGCTATATTTTTTTTGTCGTGTTAGGAAGCACTTCATGAATAATTTCTTCTCTAATAAACCTGTGTAATGTTTGTTTTTAAAATATAAAGGTTTGGTTCATACATTATGAACTTATCGTAGAACTTTAAGTGCTATTTACATATATCATATTTAAACAAATACATATAATTACTTTACATATCATACATCATTAAAATGTGGTCAAGCTCTTCCATTATATATATTGTCATTGACATTTTTGAAACATAAAACTAAACTACAATCTCCATAATTGACCATTATTATATACAAGGCTACAACCAATTATAGTATAAAGCAATTAATATACAGGTGGTTATACAGCTTAATGAGAAAGTATATTCTATGTGTTTCTTTTGCTTATGTATATTTATTTTATTTCTTCGCGTTCTACAACAAGTTTTGTATGGTTTTGTTTTAAGTTTTGTATTTATGGTGGGTCTTTTATTTCTATGATCTGTAGTTGTTCTTCGAATTCTGAGATGAGACTCATTTGCTGCCATTGGTCTTTGGTTATTTTGTTTCTGTTTATGGTATCTGTGATTGTGTCTTTTAATATGTTGTTTATTTTCCTGAGTATGTCTGGTCCTGTTTCCCTTCCATAAATTTTGTCGCATCGCTATGTCCATATCGAGTACATGGTTGTCATGATGATGATTGCTTTAGTTGTGTTAATGGTACCTTCGTTTAACCAGAATGATGTGTTTTCTGTTATGGGTTCTTTGTGTTTTATGAGTGTTTGAACGGTGTTCCATATTCGGGAGGTGTGTGGGCAATACATCATTAAGTGATAAAGTGTTTCTGGTTGGGGGCAAAACTGACATGTGGCGTGGCCTTGAAGCGGGATCCCTTTCGATGTGCACCATATTTTTGTGGGCAAACAAGCGTGGTGTACTTTGTAGTAGAAGGTTTTTAATTTGGGGCTTATGGGCAGACTGAAAGCTTTTTTAAGTGCGTTTGATAGTCTTAATATGCCTCTTTCAATCTCCCGGTGTTGTGGTAGGGGTATAACTGTGCGCGTGAGTTTGGTGTATGCAGCTTTAGGTCTCATCTTCAAAAATTCGTTTATTCCTATGTATGTATTAATAAAGTTGTAACCTGAGCTACACAGGGATCCTTAGAAAAGCTACAATATTGTTAAATTATCCATATTCTCACTGAAACATTTTTTATTGTGACATAAATCCCACTGACGAAATTTGTAATCTTATTATAGATTATTACTACATGTAGGTGAGTTAAAGCTTAAATAATCCAGAACTTCACTTTATCTACTTTAGCCTCCCATAAGCAAGACCGTTGTCTCGCCCTGGCATTGAAATTTATCTACCACGTATAGAGATGCAAAAACACAAACAAACTGTTTGTTGAAAAGCAGAAGCACTATTGGCTCGGCCAGCCAAAACAGGGCTAAAAATCAATGAATACTTTTTTTTTTTTTTTTTGCTTAAATCTACAATAATATTTCATAAGAGATTTGTTGAGCTGTTGCATATTTTCAGTAATATTTTTTTTTTATCCTTGTTACTGCAAAATAGAAAAGCTATAGTGTAACTTCGCAAATTAAAATAAATCAAAGCAGAATATATACTACTTTAGAAAATAATATGAGTTATGGGGGTACTCCTAGTTACCAAGAACGGCCTCTGGTTGGAAATTTAATAACTTTGATTTCATCCATCTGATGAAGTGATCGTTTTCCACGGCATACGCTTTTGGTTCATGTAAATAAAGTCGTCCTACATTTCCAAAATACTGGATCCCGCACTGACAATAGATGCTATAAATTCCAGAGAAGTATAAAAGATTGTGGCAGTCTTTTATCTGCCTTAACAGGAGGAAACTTTTTTTACATTTTCTAGAAATCTTCCACATGAATGCTACTAACAACTTCAAAATTTAAATATGGAAACCCTATTCGTGATATCCATTGCATCCTTATGTTATAAAATAGTCCTAAGCAGTGATGAGCTATAAGCGGCTCGCCCTTTGTTAAATTTTTCTCAATTTTGCGAGCCCTTCTTGTTTAATAATCTTGTAGAACTAGAAAATACCACCGTGGAATGTGTACATGCTACTTTAAATTCATATGAATTTTCTGATAACTATTTAAAAAATCATTTCATTGCATTTTGTTCTGATGGAGCTAGTGTAATGTTAGGAACTAAATCAGGTATTGCAATCAAACTTCTACAAAAATTTCCCAACGTTATGATTGGGCACTGCACTCATCGTTTTCACTTAGCATTAGACGCTTCGATAAAAAAACATTAAAGAAATAAATCATTTTGAAATATTTATGGATAAATTATGCTTTTTATCATCAATTACCAAAAAAATCAACGAGAATTAAATACGATTGCAAAAGACCTTGGTATCGACATTTTAAAGATCGGCTGTGTGTGTTTGGACCACGATGGGCAGCTTGCAGTTTACTAATGACTCTTATTTTGTGGAGAAATTACTCAGCTTTATGCAAGCATTTTGCATCGAACGATAAATATAAGGGCTTTTTAAACCGACTTCTCAATTTGGAATTTTTAAAAGAGCTAACATTAAAGGAATTTGTTATAACGTTAAAGGATGATTTTTTCCCTATCGAATTTTTTTTTTTTTTTTTTCTCGACGATGCCATTTGTTAAAATTTTCATAGCTCACCACTGGTCCTAAGTAACTAGTTTCCATCATTAGCTGTCACCAAAACCTGTGTCTATTTCCATCGATGAGTTGAGATGCAAGAATGTATGGCACATAACAGCTACCATGCGATTCTAAACCTTAAAAGCCATGTTTTGCCTGAAATAGTGCGAATTCTACAATCAAATGTTGAAATTAAATGCTACATTTTTTTTTTCAAAATTCGATAGGGAGAAAATCATCCTTTAACGTTACAACAAACTCTTTTAATTATAACATGCCAATAATAAAATAATAAAAATTTAAATGTTAATAATTATCATTAAACTGAATTATACATTTTTTAAATCTTTATTTATTTATTTTTCATTCCAGGTTATCTAGATCAAGGACTTCTTGTGCGAGATATGAGGATGCTGCTCAAGAATTATACTCGGTCAATTCATTTCAAACTAGATATTCTGAGTATGCTTCCAACAGATCTTATATATCTTTTCATGGGAACCACGTGCGATCAAAAAGTGCCATGCTCGGTCATAGTGAGAATGAACCGACTGCTTCGTTTCCATCGAATGACCGAATTTTTTCATCGAACAGAAGCAAGAACGAGCCTTCCATATGGTTTCCGAATAGCTAAACTTATATTCTACATCCTAGTAATCATTCATTGGAATGCCTGCTTCTATTTCGCTATGAGTTACGCTATCGGTATGGGAACAGATTCGTGGGTATATAAGAATGTCAGTGATCCCCGATTCTCTACATTTACTCACCAATACATATATAGTTTCTACTGGTCTACTTTAACCCTGACCACTATAGGAGAAGTACCAGTGCCTGAAAGAGACATCGAATACGTTTTTGTTGTTTTTGACTTTTTGATTGGAGTGTTGATTTTTGCTACAATCGTTGGTAACGTAGGTAGTATGATTACCAGCATGAATGCCGAACAAGCAGAATTTCAACACAGAATGGACAGCGTAAAACAGTATTTAGAATTTCGAAAAGTTACCAAGGAATTAGAAATCAGAGTGATCAAATGGTTCGAATACTTGTGGATAAACAAAAAATCACTTGATGAAGATACGGTGACCGCTATGTTGCCCGATAAATTGAAAGCTGAAATTGCTATTCATGTTCATTTAGACACTCTGAGGAGAGTGCAACTGTTTCAGGACTGTGAACCTGGTCTATTGACCCAACTGGTTCTTAAGTTGAAACTACAAGTTTATAGTCCAGGAGACTACATCTGCCGAAAGGGAGATGTCGGAAAGGAAATGTATATTGTAAAAAAGGGCAAATTAAGTGTCGTTGCTGACGATGGAAAGACTGTATTTACCACGCTGAATGAGAGCAGCGTATTTGGAGAACTAAGCATTCTTAACATTTCTGGTATAAAGACAGGAAACCGGAGGACAGCTAATGTTAGAAGTATGGGCTATTCAGATCTTTTCTGCTTATCGAAAGATGATTTATGGCTTGTGCTTGCTGAATATCCAGAAGCTCAAAAGCTACTTATTGAACGTGGACGCCAGATCCTTATAAAAGATGGTCTGTTGGATGAAGAGGCTGTACGGAAAGCAGAAATAGAAATAGAAAACCTAAAAGACAAGTGTGATAGACTTGAAGCAGAATTAGATGGTCTCCAACTTCGATTTTCTCGCCTATTGGCAGATTACACAGCTTCAGAGCAAAAATGTAAACAACGACTCTCTAAATTGGAAAGGAGTGTTTATAACCACGGAACACCAAGAGAACACGTGAAAAAATAGAACAAAGTACCAATAGCATTCACAATATGAGCATAACATAAACAAGTTCATAACATAATTTTTTTGATATTTACTTTATTATTATTTTTTTATCTCTCTGTTTTAAGTAAGACGCGATCTGAGAGGCACGATTTTGTGAAGTATTTCGAAATAATCAATACATGTATATCTGATAGCTTAGGCTGAGAAATAATAAACATCTGTTTCTTCCACTACCTAGAAGAATAAAGTTTTATGAACTTAATTAGGAACTATCGATCAGTGGGAAAGTCTGTTGTCTCAATAATCAAAGAAGATGTACAAAAAATAAGTTAACACCTCTTTAATTCTCCTATAGGGAGTTGGCGAGGCTGTTTCAGTCCTATCTAACTTTTGGAGACCGAATGGGCAGTTCAATCTCCACTGGTAACCAATCAGAAATAACTGGTCAAAGACTATCACCAATTTTAAGCGGCATGCAATGAACAAGTGCTGTCATCTCGTGGTCCATAACACAATATATTATTTTCTGAAACAGCATGGATTTTACCGTCATTCTTGAGTTTATGGGTCAGAAAATTTACATTGTATTCCTAAGTTCGAAGCTCAGTACTTCCCTAATTTTTTTATGCTCCCAAATATTTTAATTCGTCACACCTTGTTTTGAAGAATACTACCACCTCTCTAAGATTTAAATAACATTACGGTTCATACTGGATTTTGAAAATAACTTATAAAAATTAAAAAATTTTTTCCTGATATATGTTGCAAAATTTACCACTGTTAAATAAAGGGAATTAAAAGTAAATGTTTATAAATCATTTTTCCAAAGAAACAAAGGGAATGGTGACATATCTGCAAAAGCGAATAATCTAAAATAAGAATGTTAAAATAACTCAACAGAAACATCTAAGAGAAATTTTTATTTCTTGATCCTTATTTAGCAGCAATAACAATTTCGCTGGTTTTGTCAAGGGTCATAAGAATATTCAGATGAAACTAGAATGTTTTCTAAAACGGTGACATGACTTGAGTATTATCTCATGATTCTGACATGAGATAATACTCAAGAAGTCAATGAGAACAAACAGCTGCAAGAACAATTGCAAACTGATAAGAAACGATAATTGGGAGGATGTAGAGACCTAGAAAGGAATAAGCTGATAGAGATGAAGTTGAAACTTGCAATTACAGTAGTATATGTGTATATAACTGAAGTTAATGCAGGGTATTTTTGCTTTGAGAATTGTTTCTTATTATTCAAAATTAAGTGGATATTGAATACCACATTATTTCTTAGCCGAATAAGAAACTCAAAGATAGGAAATCTAATCTAAGAGTTTTATGCCGAATATAGAAAATTATATAAACATCGGCGAGTCCAAGCGTAAGCCAACACCTGGTAGTGCAATGCTAGGGCTACTCGTTGTAAAGGAGGAGTAAGCTCCGATCACCGTTCTTAGTATTTTTCTTACTTCGCCGAAGTGAAGTCTGTTGGCTCTTATTTCAGTAATTGTTTCTTATTGCTTGCTACTCGTGAGCCATAGCGAAAACTATCTGGAAAAGAAAATGAGAATTACGGAAATAATAATGAGACCATCTCAGAGATTAACATCCCTGAAAAACACCGCATTATTAAGAACTCAAACGGATATTTTGTATATTCTCACTGGGAGTGTTACTTGGAAGTTAGAGAGAAGGAAGCCATTAAGACACCGTGATTACCAGCTTGTCTATGACAAGGTAGACAAGAACGTTTATCACGGTGACTCGTAGTAAACGTTCATTATTTAATTTAAAGTAGATGGTAGTGGTTTGCTTACAGCCAAATCTGTCAATACAGTTGTACATATTTTTCCACGACTCTGATCAGATTCTGAAATTTTGAAAAAAAAAAAAAAAAGAATGAATCAATGCAAACAAATTTGCTCGCTTCATGAAATAATTACCGAAAATTGTGGTGAATTATTAAAAACTAATTTTTGCATCTCATCTAGTAGAGATGTGTAATGCCTAGTTTAAACTATTGTATACTCGTATATTAAAATCATAAAGCTACCATATTTCCGATATATTAATCTGTTTTTCCTCTCTGATTTATACGACGTATATGATGGAGGACATAATTAAGCGATCTTGACTAGTAATTCCACTTTTTCAGGTTAAGACAGCTAACAAAAAGTTTGCGTTCATCTGTGAACCCCAAGAGAAGTATATTTATAAGGATACCATCCAGAACTATTAAATCCATCAGATGAAATAAACTGATAATAATCAGACACTGATTAATTCTTAGTGTAAAAAGTCAACATAAACATTGAAATGAAAAATAATTAGTTTTAGTTAAATTATATTTCACTTTGATCATTTGTCAGTTTTAGCATTCGTTATAAGAGCTGAAAACATATCGAAGATGTTTGAAAAATAATACATTTTTTTTTCGATTTGTTGTGTACTACTGAAATTCAATTTTCAGAGTAGCAATGGATTTTTGATCATCCTCTTTGGCATGTATATAGAAGCAAACGAATTTTACGTTTAGCATCTAGATCCTACGCTCGTTGGCCACTGAAATACAAAACTTCAGCCCTGATGAATAATGGAACTAGCAATAAACGAGGCGGAAAGCAACATAGACTGAAAATAGTGGTTAATCTTATTGAATTTATAAGAGCTGTGATTTAGAAAACTTTGAAATTAGAAAACTGAAATTAGAAAATTTATATGTGGTGCGTCCGAGATTGAATGCACCACTTATCCCATTTGGTTAAGGTATAATAATAAATCAACATAATTGCATGGCATTGGTATCGAAAAGCAGTAGAGTTTTTTCCTCCTGAATATCTAGGTTTATATTCTGATGAACAGTCAAACCGGGAAGAAGAACATTCGCGCGCACGCACGCACGCGCACACACACACACACACACACACGTTGCAATTGGACCATCAGTAATTCAAGGTATACTGTTTCCATGAATCATATACCATAACGACGGCCCAGTTCCTTATTGTGGAAATAATATCTATTAATGAACCTATGTGCATAGTACAGCAGTACGAGTTATCTTCAATGATAACTCGTTATCCTGTACTATGAGTTATCCTGTCACAATCGCCAGGATATCATTTGAATCCTTGATCATGTAATACATTGCTTCCCAAACTTCTGGATGTCAGGGTTACCTTTGGAAAAATTAAAATATTTCATCTAATACTAATCGTAATCTAGACATATATTATTATAATATTTATTGTATTTATATTCAATACAAAACATACACAGCGAATATTGCAAAAATCAAATCCAAATATTACATTTTTAGCATCTTATATACACATTTGACATGGCACATTATCTCATATTTTTATATAGATAGATATATTGTTATTGAACATTTGCAGTACAAGCACATGAAACGTAAAACGATTAGTAATAAAGAAAGAATTAAAAACTTAAAAGAAGTTTAATAGCAATTTAATGTGATGGATGTGTTTCAATACTGCTACACCAATATCAGGTGAAATATTTGTAACTGCAATTCTTAGATTTCAGCTTTATAATGAAACTCATATGAATAAGCATATATTTACTAATATTCATTAAACGCTGAAATACGCAGGAAGCAAAATTTGTGAACCTGCACCAATGTGTGATTTTTTCCCATTAAAATATAAAGATTTTCCCATTAAAATATAAAGAATAACAAAAAAGAAATAATGAATAATAAAAATTAAATACGTTTCTTTTAAGATAAAAAAATCTACTTAGTCTTAAAAGATTTTAAATTTGTTTCCATTATTTCACGCCCCCCCCAACAAAAACTACGGGCCCCAAGGGGGCCACTCCCCACAGTTTGGGAAGCGCTGATGTAATTCATACACAACAGTACCTAATCTCAGTGGCCTACATTTACACTCTAGAGATCAAATAGACTCTTCAGTTTTGTTCAAGTATGAACAAATCATCTAATAGAACAATGCTGTGGGCTTAGTTTGTAATAAGCTCCATCCATCCATCCAAGAGTTAATAATATTTGGATACGTATGCATTTCTTTACACTTAGCCAAAGATGCCTGTGAACAATTGCTATTAAATATTCATAGTATGAGTTTTAAGCAGCTAGTTAACATTTAAATCCACCATTTTCCATCGTCATTTGGACTATTTAGCATAATGCCAAGCATACAGTAGATGTGTTCATTTGTTTGAGACAAGACAGTTGTTTATTATTTGGGATCTAGACCTTTTCATCTAGAAAGGTTTAGATGAGTTGAAGTCTAATTCCTGTAGGAATTCCGCCCACACACACACACACACACACACACACACACACTTGAAATTCGTTTTTTTTTTTAAAAAAATGTCAACCTAAGAACTCACGCAAATGATAAAAATAACACATCAGTAATTTTACCTCAAACCTTTCGTATCATGTAATGCTTGACATGCAGTTTCTCGCTGATGCCATCACACTGAAAATTATAAACTATCATATTAGCTTATTACATAACTCACGTCACTAGCAAAAACAAATTTATTTGTTGATGTGTTGTAAGTATATTCTACAACCAGGGCCGTCGCCAAATTAGATCGCGCGCTGAGGCAAGCAATTAAATATCGCCTCTGATGGATTATAAGACAAAAATATAAGAAAATCTCCAATTGTTATTTTGTTTTTATTACAAGAGAAGCATTAATGCAAAACATTTATATAATATAATAATATTAATTAAATGTTTGCTCTACGGGGATATCGTACAATAAAACTGTTTTTAAGCTCTTCTAAATTTAAATTATGAACTATGTCTGCCTCTATCGATACAGTTGCTAGACCAACCAATCTTTTTTTTGGGTCATTGCTGTTCGCAAATAATTTTTAATCAGTTTAAGTTGGGAAAAACTTCTTCCCGCAATTGCACTTGCTACACTAACAGGAATTGTTAACAATATCCTTACGGTTACGGTGGGATAAATTTCTACTTGCTGTTTGATGTCTATGGTTGAGAAAATGTCATTTAAATACTTGCACGTTTCAGTTAATGATTAAGATATTTAAACTAGGCATGATTAGAGACATGTAACAAATCATCGTTTTTCTCTCAAGCTTTTGTCATCCAGTACAAAGCCTCAATACTGGGTAGTCTCTCGATATGAGAAAATACTCCATAATTATCTACAAGTCAGCAGATAACGTATGGTCAGGCCACATGAAAAAGTCAGTGCCCTTCATTATAATAATGAATTTTTATTATATGAACCAATGATCAAGGTAATATGCAAACATGCATCGCGACACTGGTCATTTGTCGCTAAGAACATGCGCGGCTGTAATATTAATACGCAGCGTAGAATTTGATGATCTATTCGAACTACGTAGAAAAACTTCGAAAAACGCCTTGTTAAATAACATTAGCCGGATTTTAAGAGTGGGGACTTTTGGTAAGATATCCTCAAGCCATCCAAATGTGGATGATTATATGCGACCCGTTGGCGAATGTAATGGTTCATCTTGACCCTTGAAAGTCAACAACAATATCAATTTATTGCAGCAAACGCATGCAGCTGAAGAATGAATTATGTCCATTTCGGAGTGGGAAGAAAGAAGAAGTAACCAACCCTTACTCATTCTCCGTATCATGTTTCTGCTGTCTATTACCATAAATATTTTTTAATTACATTTGCCATTTATAAGGATATTCAATGGATCAAATTCACCAATTTCGTAAGCACTGTTTTAAAAAGAGTTATAGAAAGCAGAATCATATTGGAGAGCTGATTGCCTCAAAATTACTATTATTTTGATAATAAAAATTGTAATATCTCCTGTAAGAATTTTACAGCAAAATCGTTTAACATTACCTTAAGCTATAATATTATAGAGCTGTAATCATCCACTATTCATAAATTTCTTTCATTGCACAAACGATTCGTTTGTACGTATTCGTTTATTAATATTAGAAGATCAAAATATCATTTTACGGTATGAAATAATGAATTTCAGACCTGTTAAATCAGTTATAAATAATAATAATTAAGGCATAAAAAATCAAACCGATATTCCAGAATTCATTTTCTTGCTTCATTTGGTGAAGCAAGGCATTTCTTGGAAATATCTCATGGAGAAATAATAATAATAATAAACTGAGTTGAGATTTTCCCCACTCCCTCTTCAAATCATATATTGATTTGGTTAAAATTCATTAATTTCTTTTATCTATTACATTTTGGTATTACATATTCATAGCACATTCCTAAAATCTTGGCTTTGCAAGCGATGAAACTACGAATTGCTATGAATTGTAGAGCCTAGTAGCGCACTCAGGATCTTTTTTTTTTGGGGGGGGGGAGCGGTTGAGTAGACGATTTGAGAATACACACTACGCATCGCATACGACCTATGACTGAGCATCTGCAATGATCGCTAATTCATAAGTACTATAGAAATAGAAGACACGACACAACATAAATAAAAATAAAAATAATGAATTTTAATTAGGAAAGATTTTAAGGAAAATTTTCTAGTGTATTTTTTTCTTTTTCTTTGGGGGAACACAAATTTATAATTTCAAAATTATTTTTATTTTTCAACATAATCTCCATTAAGACTAATACATTTATTCCAACGATGCTCCAGCGCCATTATCCCATCTCCGTAGTGGTTCTCAGCAGTACAGTAACGAGGATATGAAGCGCCTGTGGCAAGTGTCTAACTTTCCCCCCCAACCCAAAAATGACAAAAATTTTGAAAAATTTAAATGTAACAAGTTAAATTTTACTAAATGCAATATGTTAAATACTTACTATTAACCCCATCAAAATGAGTTGCAGAATTTGTGTGCCTAAAGCGGCGTATTGCCGAAATTTAATAATACAATATAAAATAGCGGACTTTTATATCTGTTTATTTATTTTTATTTTTTATGCACCCCAAACCGAGTTGCGTCCGTGGCGGTCGCCTCTTTCGCCACGCCCTCGTTACGGCACTGGTTCTCAGTAACATCTGAAAAATACTCCTCTACAGCTGCAATCACCTCTTGCAATTTCACATGGATGCTTATGACAGATGTACCAACTTAGAAAAAAAAATCTTGACGATAGCGTTGCCATCTATGGGCGAGGCCGAGAACTTTTCAGACCACCCTCGTATATTTTGCATGTTTTCACTTATTTTAAAATTATTGGATTCAGGTTCACAGTTGCTAAGTCATCATTTGATTCGGTAAATCATTACTAGTTTCAGCGGACTGGATTATAGTGTTATTGGGATGGTTCCTTACCAAATTTTCTATGACAGCACATGGGAACGTGTTGCAAATATTGTGCATAGTCCAGGAATGGATAATTTGTATTTGTGCCATTAGACCATTTTTTCCAATATCGAGACATTCTCACTACAACCTAAATCTCTTAGAAGAGATTTCTTAGTTCTTGGTTAACCCAGTTAAACCAAAAAGCCGAATCATTTCCGAATCAAAGCCGAAGCTTATTTCATTTCCATGGAATTATAGCTGAAATTTAGTTTAACTGGGTTGAACAAGAACGAAGATTTCTTCCGACAAGGAGAGGAAAGATATTAAATTGCTCGGACAAAATAACTGGAATATATATCTCAATGGATAAACGGAAAATTCACTAAAAAGGAAACAAATACATAATAATAATAATAATAATAATAATAATAATAATAATAATAATAATAATAATAATAAATTGAAGGACAAATTATAGAATTTTCTTTCAAAAAATAATTTTGATTTATAGAAATAAAAATAATAAAAAACTATTTCTGAAGAACTATTTATGGAAAAGACTATCTAAAGAGACGAAATTTTAATTATTGACAAGTGACTTATACAGAAAAACATTCTACTTTACAAGTCTAACGTGGCCATTGGAGTGGGGGAAAAAATATTAAAGTTGGGCATTATTTCACATGACCATCCACCAATTCTGCGCACTACGCCATTCATTTTTTACCCCACCCACTAATATTATTTATGTCTGTAAATTGTAAAAAAAATGCATTAAAAAATGACGGACAAATTATAGAATTTTCTTTCGATAAACAATATGGATTTATAAAAATAAAAGAATTAATTAAAATGCGGAACAACTAATTATTGAAAGGATTAATGAGTCTTGACTCCAAGAAGTGTTTGTATAATAATAATAATAATAATAATAATAATAATAATAATAATAATAATAATAATAATAATTTAAATAAAGAAAAAAATATCTACGAGTGTATTGAAGTTTTTGATTGCCTATAAGTGGAATAAAAAACCTGAGATTACGGAAGTAAAACGCCGCTATCCTTATATGAGATCGACTATCTATAACTTTAAATGAAACAACTTATATAAAGATCTCTTTCGTCATGAAGAGAATCGCATCATTTTTTTTTTTTTTTCGAATCGAAGGGCGCAATATCATATTGTTTTACATTAAGTAATTTTTTTTTTTAAAACAGTACAGATATGAGGTGTTGTTTTTTCTGAAAATAGAAGAAAGAGAATTGAACACTTTTTGGTATAATTTTATATTATGACTGTAAATAAATAAATGAATAACAGCGCCACCCCATTTCGATGCCTCCGGAAGCAAGACAAACTTTTATTTATTTTTTCCTTCTGTGTTTATTACTTATGCAACCAGGTTTTTACGGTGTTATACTACATAATTCAACACGTTTATCGTCTTCGACTAGAAAGTTTTTGGTTCTCGGATTTGATCACAAAAGATCGTCAGACATGCTTTTTATTGTAGTGCTCTCATAATACACTGTGTGCTTATTTTTATTTCTGTGAGGACACAAGCCGACTTAAAATCTGCCAACACTCGTGTTGCGGTTGTTACTATTAAAAGATGTGTGGGGCGTTTGCACGGTAATTCTCTGACTGGAGCATTTGAGAGCCGCATGCGATATATTATTCATTGTGAAGATGTAAATTAATTTATTTTGGCATTATTAAAATCTTACTTTAATATTTAATTTCTCAGTTGAAACTATGTTGCCTTTTTCTGCTATTATTATTTACTGTTCTGCCCTATTCTTAGGATATTCAGCTTCGATAATAATATTACGTCCTAGAGGTGTGCCACTATCAAGTAAGAAAGTGATATATATAGTGGTGAAATATTACTTGGAATGAATTATATTTACAGTGGTAAATATAATTCATTTACCACTGTAAATGAATTATATTTAATTGAATTTAAATGAATATAAGTGAATCAAAATATATTCGATTTTTATTATTATTATTATTTAATTTTTAATGATATATACCTAAACACTTGTCGCGAATAAAGTTGTCAGATTTTTGTTGACATGAAACCTAGACAGTAATATGATGTGATTATTAGTTAGTAAAAAAAAGGCTTCACAGAGTTATATTTGCAAATATTTTCTTAATGAATACCAGTTTATGAACTCACAGTAGTTACGGAAAATTATAGTAGGAGGGAAAAAAATGAACTACAAATAATCTGGGAAACAATGCAATAAATCACATTTTAAATCGCATTACACGAACCGAATATTATTAATAATAATAAATTTATTAATGTTTACAGTTTTTTAGTTATATACACAAAATCCCTAAAAGGATTAGAAAAATGAATTCATCGTTATGAGGAAAGTTGTTACATAAATCGTTACTTATTGCTATGTTATACTCGTATTGATACTTAATCTTATCGCATAATATGTGGCGCTGGTTTTCAAACTGTGATTCCGCCCCCCCCCCCCCATGAGCTCGAGCGCACCTTTTTTGAGAGGGGAACAAAAAAGCAATGTTCACTATTATTATTTATGTTCGAGCTCATTTTCCATCTGATTATTTCAATATCATATAGCATTAAAAACAAAACAATTGCAACACTGGTCATTAATATCGTATCGTAAGTTAAATAGCAAGTACTGTTTTACTTTTTTCTGTATTTTTATATATTTGTTTATTTATTTTATTATTGTCATTTTTTGTAGTTGTTGTGTCGTAGCATTACCATCTAATGCCGCAGAGGAGGAATATTTAGAATATTTTGCCCATGAACTACTTTCTATTGGCAGCGGAGAGTTTGTTGCATTTGTAACTTGCTATTTGCAGGTTGCAAATACAAAATTTCCCTTCTCACCCTCTCTCTCTCTCACACACACACACGTTGTTCAGTTTCTGCATTTTGTATCGAGCTGTCGCTTCGTATAGCCTCTGAGAGGAATTTTATCAGGGGGCGCAAAGTTTCTTTTGGGCACCTTACCTTTATTAGTCATTCAATTTTAATGGCTCCCGGACCCACCTTTTAACCCCGGGTTCAGGTAAGATGTAACCTCCGCACCCCCCCCCCCCCCCTTAGAGTTCCTGGCCTGGCCATAACGGATACCGCTTCACACAAAGGGTTTTGATGTTGGATCAGACTATGTCTCTAATTTAGAACAATTTCGATGAGATAGTTTTCAATGTGACCACCCACTTCATATCGTGACTTTCAATAGATGGTGATTGAATTCTTAGATTTTTAGTGAGCATCATATGTGCCTCTTCTCTGTTGAAGTGAATGAAATTGTGGAACCCCTTTGAGAGTCGAGTTATATCTTCTTGTGCTTTTCTATTGCTTTCTGAAGGCTGGTATAGACTACGATCAGCGCCGTCTTCATACAGAGGGTGCTATTTACGTATGAATATAGGCACTGTATGAATGTCATGTAAATATAAACGACGAAGTTGACAAAACGACTTCTTTCCTCAAGCCGCAGCATGTTCTTATTGGTGCACTAAGTTTCCTGTCTACTCTCGGGCACAGCTTTTTTTTCTGATGACGACAAGAACAACAATTATCAATTATAGAACAGTTTATTATCTTTCAAAGAGATTACATATTTATGACGTGTAAAATTTTAAACACTTACTACATAATTACAAATTCAGTGCCAATCGCCCCTAAATTCAAGAAAATATGTAAAATAAAATAAAACGATGTTTTTATGGTTGAGATACATTTTTGCCGCTCTCCAAACTTGCCTTAGTGGATTGAGGCCCGACTGATGAGAATGATGTTATTAACACTCTTATAATTAGTATATCTAATACACCAATATATATTACAATAACATTGATTTTATTATACTATCTCATAAGGCACGTAATTATGCAGTTTAAAAACTGTACAGTGCTATTAAATTTTATGCATTAAAATATACATAATGTATAATGAATACCTTTATCTGGTCTCTTTCGACGAAAGGTGAGTTAGCCGGTCTCATACGAAGGTAGGGTTTTTTCACCCGGTAACTCGGGTTCCCTTTCCCCGGAGAACAGGCAAAAAGGCCCTGTGAACACACGCATCTACATAGGACACACCGGGAGGCATAGGGTTAACCACCTTGGGACCGGTATGGTTTGGAAGGGCTAAGGACAGCTCCGTAACAGGCCACTAGGCCTAATATGTAAAAAGGAAGAAAAAGAAGTAGAATGAATTCGTTTTATAGTAATATCTAATCGATTACAGGCATATGACGTGTTAGGTTCCAGACGACCGTCGTATAACGAATCACTGTTTTTATATATGTTATATAAATCTATTATATTAAATAACTTGTAGATGCATGTAATATAATATAGGTGCATGAGATATAATTAACGGGTATATGAAAGAAGCAATATCGGAATGTATTCCCATGGTCAAGAAGATAAATAAGATAGACGGATGATAGTAGTAGTATTAGGCTGATCTGCGAAAACAGAAAATGTTATGGAGGATTTACAAGGAGAATGGTGATCGGCACACCCACGAGCAGTACAAAGCTCAGACTAGAAAAGTTAGCAGCATAGCAAGGAAGGCTAAATCAGATTGAGTAGACCTTAGCCAAGCAGGTCAAATGAAATTCCAAAGAATTCTTTTATGTGGCAAGTAAAGGGAAGAATGACTTTGGAAGGATAACTTTAATAGGCGCTGATGGTAGCGAGGTGACTGAGTCAGACATAATAGCAATATCACTTTTCAGTATCACCAGTGAATATTTCTGTGTCTTATGTAGCAATAACTGATATGAAAATTGAAGTTAATGAATAAGATGTATATACCTAGAATATTACAAAAGTTAAATGCAAATACTGCTGCAAAACAAAAGTGATGGCTTCTGGCAATTTAAATGAGTTTATAGTATAGTAGAGAGAGAGAGAGAGAGAGAGAGATGAATAGAAATCGTTCAGAATTATGATTTACTCGGGTCCAGAATATGAAATGATCGTAAATGTGAAGATGAAATTAAAAGAAGGATAGTCATGAAGAAAAAAAAAAGAAAAAGCGATGTTCATCGTGACAAAAATTATGAAAGATAGAGATGTCAGTAAGGCCACGAAAGTTAGTCTCAAAGCGATGGTATTTCCGGTAGTGATGTATGGATATGAAAGCTGGATTATTAAGATCCAGCTTTCACATCAATACATTCAAATAAATCAAAACAGATCGATTTTTTTGAATTATGGGTGTGGAGGAGACTATTAAGAATCTCATGGACTGCAAGAATGACCAATTAGGTTTTAGAGAATATAAAGACAGAATGCTCCTAGGAGGGCAATGATCGCTAAACAGAAGTTGATGTACTTTGGACATATTATGCGAGCTGATGAATCAATGGAAAAAGCAGTTATGTTAGGAAAGATTGAGAGAATGAGAAGAGGAAGACCACAAAAAAGTTGGATGGGCAACATAAAAGAACTTACCAAGTTGAACATACAGTTACCGAAAGAAAGGGCAGGAGACCGAGTGGAAGGGAGAGCCTTTGTTCACTTTGATCATCAAGAGTCGAAAACGACTGGATGGCACATAACAACAACACTGCTGTAGGATTGAATAGGATATCAGCTCGGGTGTTGCGTGAATGTGCACAGGAATTGTGAATGCCTCTTACTTGGCTGTTTAACATAAGTCTGAGATCTAAGACTGCCACAGATTTTTTACAGACCAATCACATTTCGGTAGTGATATTACAAGTATTGAAAAAGTTGGTTAAAGACAGAATCCATGGGGTGGATGAGAATATGATACTGTATGGGGGGGGGGCAACATGGTTTTGTTAAAGGTCGGTCTTGCCTTAGTAATTTCTTAACTTTTTATAATAGAGTGACTGATGAGTTAGACAAAGGGAACATCTACACAGTTATACTGCTAGATTCTTCTAAAGCTTTTGACAGGATACCCCATGGAATACTGTTGCACAAATTAGAACAAATGGGGATAGGTATTAAACTGATGATGTTGATGTTCCCTGTCTCCTTATGAGCAGATACCAAAAAATAGAGTCCAGGATGAAACAGGTAACCAGTGATGTGCCATAAGGCTCTGTTCTTGTTATTGTGTAATTTGTACATAAATTATATATAGTAAATGATTCAAAGGGAGATATTCAGTTGTTTGCTGATGGTGCAAAGTTGGATAGTTCATAGTTATGCATTTTGGGGTTAAAAGATTACAAGCTGTGTACCACATTGATGGAACTGTACTTCAAGAGATTGATGAGGCTAGGAACTTTGGAGTGTTAGTGGATAGAGAGCTGAAGTTCAGAGGGCATATTGCCAAGGTGTCCAAGATAGCCCATAGGATTACTTGGTTATTGAAGAACACACTAACATGCAGAGATAATGAAGTTATTTCTCTTTATAAGGCGTTGATACGTCAACGTCTGGATTACTATGTTCAGATCTGGTGGCCTGGATTCTGAGGAAGTGGTAGAAAAGATTCAGAGGCGAGTGAAGTTGGCGATTAGTGTAAGGAATGCTCCCTACATTCATAGATTGAGAGTTTGGTTGATAGGTGGTGAAGAGGAGATATGATATAAACATTTAAGTTACTAAAAGGTTTGTATAAGACTGATGCAAGGGAAATATTTCAGCATTGGGATAGTGGTGGAAGAATAAGAGTTCATCCCAGGAAATTAAGCAAGAATGTGATTAACAAAGGTGTGAGGACTAAATTTTTCGCTTGGAGAGTGGTGAATGAATGGAATACGTTGCCACTGTCAGATATGAATGTTTTGCCTGTTAAGGAGTTCAAGGAGAGGTATGATAACTCGATACCTTCGTATGAAATCGGCTAACTCAGGTTCTGTTGAAAAAGCCCTTATAAAGATTCCTCTCGTTACGACGAGAATCGAACTGAGTTCTTTTCCAATCTAAGGTCCTAATGTAAGGGTCTTGCAATTGAGCTACTTTTCCTACTTTTCTTTGTCTTACATATATAATATTCACGTTTTCTATCTCCATGCAGTTGCATTTTATATTACTTTTACAATTCCAGTTATGTGGGAATATATGGATGAAAATATTGATTTTTTTTTTTTAACTGGTGTATTTCGGAGTTTAAAAATTGTAAATTTTGTTTTTTCAGGATTGAGAGTAAGTTCATTCACATGAAACCAATTTGTCACTAATTTCAGATCTGTGTTGATGGTTTCCATTTCCTTTACAGCATTTGCAGTGAAAATCAATGGATTGTCATCTGCAAAGCTGTTTACTTTACTTGATAAATGTAGGTTACAGAAGTCGTTGATGGAAATTACAAATAATATTGGCCCAGCACAGAATCTTGGGGACACCACAATTTAGCAGAATGATTATTTTAACTTTTGTTAATTTTTACTGTTTGTCATCTAGACGTTAAATAACTTTTAAGCCAGGCGTGAGCATAACCTGTAATTCCTATAATTTCCAGTTTGTTTTAAATAAAATATCATGAGATATTGCGTCAAAAGCTTTCTGGAAGTATAAAAAAACTGCTGAAGTTAGTCTGTGTCGTCTTATAAGTTTGTGAAGTTCAGCATCGCTTTCTCGGTACGTAGTTTATGTCTAAATCCGTACTGGTTCTTGGAGAAGTAGTTTCTTTCTAAAAAAATAATACTAATTATTTCTTTAAAGTACCGTATTTTTCGGACCATAAGACACACCTTTTCACATAGAAAAATCGACTTAAAATTGGGGTGCGTCTTATGGTCCGAAGGTAATATTAAAATATGAATCTTTACACTGTACCGAAGCTGTTAGCGAAGTTCAATTACTGGCGCAATATGTTAATAAGTACGTTAATTAGTAAGTACGCCACTGAAGGTAGGTACCTAAGTTATTATATCTCGCCGCATGTGGGTGAATCACCGATTTAGAGCGTCAATAGTCATTAGTGTGTAAACATATGTGCTTTCGTACGGTTCATTTGAATTATTTTTTATAAGTCGTTAAAATTTTTATCTTAAAATTAGAAAAAATGAGTATAAAACAAAAAAGACTTTCATATGACGTGAGTTATAAATGAAATGTGATAAATTATGCAAAACAATATGGAAACAGAGCAGCAGAAAGACATTTTGGTCCACCACCAACAGAAAAAAATGGTTCGCGAGTGGAGAAAACAAGAGGAACAATTAAAGCTGCTATGCAAACACAAAAAAATTCCTTTCGCACCTAGAAAAATGGCCAGAATTAGAAGTACAAATGAATGGGCAACAAATAATCAAAACATGGGAATATCTGTTTCTACGAAAATGATAATTTTTGAAGCGAAACGATGGGCAACTGCTAATGGAATTTTCGATTTTACCGGATCACCGTCTTGGTGCTTTAGATTTATGAAAAGACACGGGTTATGCATGCGTACAAAAACCACTCTAGCCCAAAAAATGTCGGCTGACTATGAAGCTAAAATTATAGAATTCAATAGATTTGTCATATCAGCGAGAAGGAAATTTAACTTTGAGCTTAATCATATTGCGAACATGGATGAAGTGCCTCTAACTTTTGATGTTCCTTCAAATCGGACAGTAGATTCAAAAGGCACCAAATCAATAGTGATCAAAACAACAGGTTACGAAAAAACTCACTACACTGTAATTTTAGCTTGTTGCGCGGACGGAACAAAACTACTCCCCCCCCCCATGTTAATCTTCAAGAGAAAAACGTTACCGAGAGATGAAATTCCTCGTGGCATTATTATCCACGTTCAAGATAAAGGCTGGATGGACGAAACAGGAATGAAATAATGGATATAAAAGATATCCCCAAAAACGTCCAGGTGTTTAAAAAGCCTGCGATGTTACTGCGGGATCAATTCAGAGCACATAACTGTCATTCCTGGAGGCCTTACAAGTAAATTATAACCCTTGGATGGATCTATTAATAAACCATTCAAAAATTTTATGCGGGAAGAGTGGAACAAAAGGATGGCAAAGCCAAATCACGATGTTACAGCAACAGGACGTATGAAACGGCCAACAATTTCAGAAGTATGTACTTGGGTGAAAAATTCATGGAAAGCTGTGAAAGAAGAGACGATTATAACGTCATTTAAAAAATGCGGGATAAGTAATGCGATGGATAGCACCGAAGATGACAGTTTTTGAAGGGAGTGACAACAATAGTTCAGACGAAAGTAATACGAACGGTGACATTAACGAGACCAGTGACCGAGAGTGAAGAGGAACTGAATATTGCTAATACAAAAGATTGTAACAATAAATAAAAATTAAGTAAGAATTTCTAAATATCTTTATATAAAATATTTGTTTCTAAAAATCGTCTCATAAATTTGGGGTGAATCTTATCGTCCGAAAAATACGGTAATTTATCTTTTTTATAGAAAACTGGGAGAAGGGAGTTCGGCCTATAATTTTTGCGCTTTTTTTTTATGAATTGGTATTACCACAACTTTTTTAAATTCTGTTGGAAACACTCCAGTCATTAGTGATAAATTAAAGATAGTCATCAAAGGATCCAGCAGATATTTCTGACATTCTCGCGCAATGCTGCCTTTAATACCATCGTGACCCGGAGCAGATAATTTTTAAGTCTCATTATAATATTATTGATTTCATTCTCACAATTAGGAAAAACACATGGAACTTTCATGTCTTTTCAGAAGGTAATTTACTGATTGGGTATTAGGATTATTTATAATTTTTTCATTGGCCACTACGAAATAATTATTAAATTTATGTATTATGCGTATTATTATACACATTATCACATCAGATCTCTGTATTATCAGTCCCGATCTCCTGTCGTCATTATAAGTATACCGAGTGGGATGATTTTTATTCCTTATCTTGTTTATTTAAAGTTATTGTTTTCAGTCTTCTGATAACGTTTGCATTGAACGTGTTCATCATCAGCAATGGCTCTAACAGACATTTAAGCGTCCATGCCACGCCAAGTATTCTTTGATTTCGTAACCATAACTCCAAGATAAGGTGGTTAGGCCTTTGTCTATAGGTATTGTCTATAAATTGCGTGTATTCTACTGGCTGGTTTGCTTGATTGGAGGAAAAACCCGAGTTTCCGAAAAGAAAACCCCTCCAATACCGTATGAGACCCGATAACTGACCTTCAGTTGAAGAGCCCTGATTAAAGTTCTTCGAATTCTAGACGGGATTCAAGCCCTTGTCTTTCCAACCAAAGTCTGCGTTTATACCGACTGAACGTATTACGGAAACGAGTATAGGTATTGAAACATTCCACTTTTCCTTCTCCGTCATCCAATTCTTTGTTCTCCAAAGGGTGCAGAATAAGAAGAGAAGAATGACGATAATGCAACTGGCTTTCATTGAAATCTTCATTCATTTCTACATATATAGTGCTATAGATAAGCTTATTTTGAATTGACCCAAAAGCAGGAAATCTGTATCACGATCTTATGATAATCGTATTTGTTTATTAAAGCTAATTAGTCTCTACTCCCCCCCACCACATTTTTTTGCATTTAGATAGTTCTGTTTCACAGAAAAGCTAATCTACTGGCTTATATTCTCACCAATTCTTGCATGTATGATGATAAATGGTGTCCTAGACATTCATTTATCATCAAAAAAAAATCAAAAACACACGCATCATGGTATATGCTTTTGATTTTTTTGGCAGAACAAGATCAGAAGAATTTTTCCAGTTGTACTGAATATTTTGTGTGTCAGAGCAAACTCCTGGTTTCTTCTTTCACTATGTGTTATTCCTGCTTCCTTTGCAGGGTCTGCGTGTTACTTAGATGCAACTTCTTGTTAGTACCACTCCCAACCGACCTGTCGCCTAGTCTGCGGCTGGGAGGATATATATTTTTGACTGTAGCAGCATATGTTCACGGGACCAGTTTGCCTGCTTGTGGGATGAAAAACGCCAGATAAACTGGCCAGTGGCACACTCAGGATTTAATCTTGGAGGGGGCAGAGCGCTCAGGATTTAACCTTTGGGGGGGGGGGAGCCGAGTTGAGTAGACGTTTTGCGAATACACACTATACATCGCATACGACCTATAACTGAGCATCTGCAGTGATCGCTAATTCATAAGTAGCACACAACATAAATAAAAAAATGAATTTTAATTAGGAAAAGATTTTTGGAAATTTTTCTAGTGTTTTTTCCTTTTCTTTGGGGGGTGCCCGGGCCCCTTGGCCCCCCCTCTGGGTGCGCCACTGAAACTGGCAGAAAAAACCCTACTGCCCGCACCCAAGACCAGCTAACTTGGCTATGCCTGAGGAAGATCCTCAAGTTCCTCACGTCTTCGACGGGAATCGAAACTGGGACACTCCTTCCCCCATATGGTTGCGAAGTGCAAAGCCACTAGGCTAACCGCGTAGACAGTAAACTCCTGGTTTAACGTGTCTTTTTTAAGACTTTTATTCCACTTGTATTTATCCTGCTGCTTGGAAATTGCTTTATAACAGTCAACTTAGTACCCGGAAACTTGTCAACTAATAAATAATCATTAGTGTGTCCGCTACTCTTTATCAACAGGGAATCTTCTGGCTTATGCCACCCATCTTTCGATAATTGTCGTGGAAATATATACAGAAATGCAACTTTGCCCTTTAAATCTCTAAGACATTTATCAGGCTACCGGCTTTCTCTTCAACTGCATAACGTGTGACAGTAGACGGATCTCTATTTTTATATTTGAAACCGCACATTGTAGTTCTGGGGTAAAATAAAGGGACAGATAATCCAGGACCTGTTCTTGAGATACATAATTGGTGCATGCTTTTGAAACCGCTTCTGGCCTCCAGTAGGCGTCGGTTTCACACTAGGCTGTGATTTTCCTTTACCAGTTGTAGACATCAATATCCATGAAACAATGAGATTCTAACAAACAGTCCTTTTGTTGAAAAGCGACGACATTATGCACTCAATCAGTTAAGCTGGCTGATAATTTAAAATAGTTCCAATATAACCTGACGCTTTTTATTACTACAGCTTTGAAAGAATGTTATGCAGTGGAGAAAATGTATTGAAAAGGAGGGAGAGACTTCAAACCATCTGTTTTATTCATTTCATTGATTTTTATCTTTTGGATGGGGGAGAAATCAAAATGGAGACTTATGGAACGTACCTAGCAGAATCAGCAATTTTCCTCGCTTTGTTCTAAATGTGTAAGACACATGTGGTGGCTAGTCACTAGCTTATTCACATTTCATCTGCAAACTCACAGAATATTCTTTTTCACTTTTCATTACAGGAGTACCTCTACTTACGAACTTTCACGATATGAACCATTTGCTTTTATGAACACTGCACTGGCTAATAAATTGCAACTCTAAATCGTTTAAGGAACACAAAGCTCTGCAATTAGAACATTTTATGATGTCCAAAGTTCACCAATATAGTACATATATCTTATGAAAAAAATAAATCCAACTTATGAACACATTTCATGGAACGCATTATATTCGTAATGTGTTCCATTACGAAGTGTTGTTTGAACTACCTTCCTTTGTATTTATTTCATAAAGAGTATAATTTACAGGTTTTTGACATTTACAAAATACAAATTTTCAAGTTTCTTTTTTTACATTTTCCTCGTTTATAATGATACCTCTGCACTATGGGTTAAACATTGTTTCGAATGTAGAATTCCATAAAAATTGTGCAAAAAAACATCAACTTCCTTGTATAACATATTATTACCAGGGCTGGAAAAAAGTGATATACTTGAGTACTTATGCAAATATCTGAGCAAGTTTATGGGTATTTGTAATTGACACAATATTATTTGTCTTTCTCTTATATACATAATATAGCATAATTGTATTGTTTGTGATATAAATTAAATTGAAAACATCACTTATTTTTAAGGAAAAGTATTTTATGATCCATCAAAGAATTTTACGTGCTTGGATGGTTCAAGATCAATACCGTTTTATCATGTAAATGACGATTACTGTGACTGCACGGATGGCTCAGATGAACCAGGTAAGTAAATTTAATGTTTTGAATAAATTGTCTGATAACTATCCATATGACTGATAATAAAGGATAGAATTTTTTTTTTTAATTTTTATTTATTTTTTCTAAATTTTATTATTTTTTTCTTTATTATTAATTAATTTTTTTTTTCTGCATGCACAGTTCTAAACCAATACACACAAGTGAGCCCTATTTATAGTTTTGCTTCTTTAACTCAAGTAATGTCCCATTTTACTGAATGTACATATTTGTTGATTGCATGGAAAATTTCTTTGTACATGATTGTGTTTGGCTAATGTGAAGTGGTTGGTCATTACTTTGCAGTTCATCTCCATATTCAGAGAGTACTGTCACTTTTACACAAAGAAGCAAATAAATATTTGCTTTGACTCTTAATACATTAATATGTATTAACTGTTGAGAGCAGGCGGTGGGCCCCTCAGCCCACTCTTTTAAACAGTTGCTGATGTAATGTTTGCTAGAATGGATTTCGGTCTTATGTATTTTAAGAAGTCTCCAAGGCTGTAGTTGGCAGTTTAACGGATTAGTTGGTTGCAGTGGTTGTTGGTGTAATAAACATTTCAGTGGTTTATATCGTATGTTTGATATCTTGGCATCACGACACAATTGTTATTCCTGACGAACCAAGAAGCGTTCAGTGCCATCCTTAGGCATTTATTTTGAATTATTTGTATCTTCTTGATATTCCTTTCAATTCCTATGACGTTGTTTGCTGGTTTGTGGACTGCTATATACTATTGGTAACTATGTGCATGTCATGATGAATTAGTGAAGACCAAACCTGATGTAAAATAATTCCTTGTTTTTTGTTCCACTGTAGAGGGTGTTTCATCATCTCAGCTGATTCTTGAACGCCCTTAAGAAAAATCTATAATTATTATTATTATTACGTGACACCTCCAGGGAGTCCAAAGACTCATCAAGGGAGGGCACCTACTCTACAACTCTTCACCAAATACAAATACACCAATGCCATCTACCACCTATCACCACCACTAGTATTTCCAATGACAGTCACAAACATGCATGCCCATGGCAGGATTCGAACCAGCAGCCTTTTGGCTGGAGAGTGCATACGCTAACCACTCGGCCAACCAGGCTATGCAGAGAATTTTTGTTTGTTCTTTTTGTACTTGATGTTTTGTTTCAGTTGCATGTGCTGCCAGTCTTGATTTGTGTTTTCTATCATGCTCAACGTCCTTGAAGTATTCTTATCGGCATGCCTCGCCTGACCTGCGTGTTTGTCCTATGTACTAAACCACAATGACAGCTGATGTTACACATTTTAAGTGACAGGTGGGAAGGTTTCAGGTGATTAGAGATCTTGTTGATTGGGTTTCTAGAAGGCGATCTTTATGTTTTGTTGCTATTTTATCTGATTAGAGGACACTATTTTATCTTATTGATTGGGTTTCTAGAAGGTGATCTTTACGTTTTGTTGCTATTTTATCTGTGACTGTTTGTATATATGGGAGAATCACTGCTCCCCTAATGTCTTGGTTTTCCTGTTCATTTGATTGTTTTGGAGCTCGACGTAGGATTGATGTTCTATTGTAACTATTCTTTGGTAGAATTGAACTCTTTGGTACTATTGCAACTGTTTGTTCCTCTTATCTATATTATTGCAAAGGGAATGGATGATGCCTATTTTCTGAGCCGGGTGGTGATGGGATTTTTCATGTAGGTAACGCCAATATTTGTTAGCTTCCTATAGACTGAAAAATTGAGTGTGTTCTGTTTGGATACACAATAAATGTATCCAAAACAAGAAGACTTATTTGCCTCTAATTCACCAGTGAATTTAATTTGAGGATGAGGGTTGTTGAGGTACATGACGAAAACTTCTAATTGGATAATACAGCTAGGCCAGAAGATGAAAATATCTTTGCAAAATTTTAGATACTGGAAAGCTATTATTTTCAAACCACTCCATGAATAAATAGGTTTGTTAATAAGGGAGAGAAGGAAAAAACTGATTTCCCTCTCTTAAAGGGTTAAAAGGCATCTGGAGGACGCAATATCAGTTTGTGTACCTAATGTCAGGAGGGTTAATCAGGTAGGAGTTAGATGGATGAGTAGTATCATTAAGCATGAGCGAAAAAAAAAAAAAAAAAAAATTTATGCAGGGTATATAAGGAGAAAGGTGTCCTGTAAACTCACAAACAGTACAAGGGTCAAAGGTGACCAGCATGGTAAGGTAGGTAAAATCAGATTATAAAAAGAAACTAGCCTTACAAATAAGATGAAGAATGACTATGGAAGAATAATCTTAATAAGTACCGATGATGGTGAGGTGAAAGAAGCAGAAAAAATAGTTGAGCTACTGAGTGATCACTTTACATGGGTATATCCTCCAAGTGAGGATATACCCATGAATACTGCTGTGACATACACAACAGGGATTAGCGTGGAAACAGAGGCAGATGAATTGGAGGTTCTAAAGATATTGCAGCATCTCAATGTAAATACAGCCATAGGATTAGTTGAGATCAGCTCGCATTTTACGAGAAGGTGCAAGGGAACTGCCAAAGCCCTTGACTATGCTCTTTAATTTAAGTCTCAGCTGTGGTAGACTTCCAGCAGAGTGGAAAAGAGGACAACAATAATTCCTTTGCATAAGAGAGATTCTAAGAATGCAGTAGCAAGTTATAGCAATCAACATCTCAGGAATGGTGGTAAAAGTACTGGAAAAGCTGGCCAAAAATGGGTGGATATGATACTCTATGAGGGGGAAACATGGCTTAGTAATTTACTAACTTTTTGTAATAGCATGACACCTGAGTTGGATGAAGGAAATGGCTACACAATGATACTGCTGCATTTTGCAAAGGCATTTGGCAGGATAACAGATGGAACTGTAAACTGCAAGAAATGGGGATAGAAATAAAACTGGAAGATGGCTAATTACTGAACTGAAAATGACTGTTGGCTGATTACTATAAAGTAGTATATGGAGGAGCAGAATCCAGTTGAAGGTAGATGACTAGTGGTGTGCTGTAAGATTCTATGCTAGGGCCATTACTATTTAATTTCGATAAACGATAATAGGAAGTAATCTGTAGGGAAATATTCAGTTGTTTCTTGATGATGCAAAATTGGATAGATATGGAGATCACGTAGAATGATTTAAATAGGGTGTCAGTTTAATGCGGAGAAATATAAGTTACGCATTTTGGGATAAAAACATTACAAGCTATGTACCACATTGATGGAACTGTATGCTCCAGGAACTAGATGAAACTAAGAATTTGGAGGTGATACTTGAAATTTAGAAGGCATATTGCTAAAGTTTCCAAGGTAGTTCATATGATTACTTGGCTACTGAAGAACATGCTAACAAGTAGAAACAAAGTTGTTATATATCCTCTTCAAAAGACCTTGATACATCCATATCTGGATTCCTGTACTCAGGTCTGGTCATCTGGGTTTCTTGAGAATTAGGAAGTAGAGAGGATCCAGAGGGGGAGTGACCAAGATGGTGAGTAGTCTGTACAGATTCCAGTGGGGATAGATTGAGGGTTTGCGAGTTGTAGAAGTTGTTTGGGCAAAAAAGAGTCGATATATTACATATTTTAGTTACTAGGATTGATGCAGTTGAAGTGTTTCAGCACTGGCTACAGGGGAAAGAACAGGAGGTCATCCCTGGAAGTTAAGAGTGTAGTAGAGATGTGAGGATTAGATTTTTGCTTGGAGATGAATGAATGGAATAGGTTGTCAGAGAGAGTAGTGAGTGATTTGTCTGTTAATGTGTTCAAGGAGAAGTATGATAAATATTGTATGGACAGTTTGGATCTCCGGTGCTGATCTTTGGACTCCATGCATGGATATGCCTGTACAATAATAATAAATGGGGCATTATATCGGGCAATACATAGTCTATATAGCCAACCTGGTTGACTGAGTGGGTAGCATATCATATCTGCTCTCCAGGCAAAAGACTGAGGATTCGAATCCCACTTTGGGCATGGATGTTTGTCATTGTGTGTGAAAATACTAGTGGTGGGTGGTAGATGGCATTGGTATAGATGATGATTGTAGTTGCAGTTCATTGTAGTTGGTGAATTGAGTGGTGGAGACAGTGAGCTGTAGAGTAGGTGCCCTCCCTCAATGAGTCCTTAGACTCCCTGGAGGTGTCACGTAATAATAATAATATTTGAGTTGAAAGTCAGCATTTAGAATTGAAGTACAGGAAGATGTCTGATGTTAAATCATGTGTGAGATAAAGATGCACATTATTACCACTATTATTTATTATCCATATGGATCACATTATGAATGAAAGTAGTATCAAATTGGATATCAAAATTTGAGATGTTAATCTCAGCTCTTTATTATATGCAGATGATGTACACATACCAACCACTGAATTAGAACTTTTATTTTACGTATAGGCATGTGATTGCCAATACCGATCCTCTTCAGTTCCCTGTGCAGAGTTCAGTGAGATATGGGTCAGGAAAAAGCCTTCAATCGATCAATTACTTAACACAGGAATTTCTGTTTATCCCTAGAAGCATTCTCAGATGACAGCCACCCCGTTCCTGATAGACTATCTTAGGACCACAGTTACACCTCTTAGACAAGAATTTGTGTTATTTTTCCAAAGATTAAAACACCCGGGATATTCCACTTTTTTTTGAGAAATCAATCACCTCTGCTGTTTTCAAAATCGTGGCTCCAGCCAGACACCTACAATAAGCATGTCGTCGAACTCTGAAAGATCCTTTGTGTTTTCCATTGTGATAAATTCTGTTAATGATTACTGACTAGCAGCATTCTTAAATAGTTGCCCAGAACACATAGGATGCACGTGACCAAATATTTTTGACATGGACTGCTGCAATGCCTACATCTATCTGCATAAAGGTTTCTAATTCTGTGGCCAGTATGTGTGTACTTCTAAACTACTAATTTCCTAAAGGAAATTAGTAGTGCAGGCCAAAGATAATCTCAAACAGTTCTTTTGATATGTTGCAAATAAAAGGAAGAATGTTTATGGCAGAATGATTTTAATGAAAACCGATGGTAGGGAGGTAACCGAATCAGTCGAAATAGTAGAATTACTAAGTGAACACATTGCAAGAGTATATCATCCAAGTGGAGATACTGCAATAATGAGAAATGCAAAGGCCAGCCTGACTGGCCGAGTGGTTAGCACAATATTTAGTGTGTCCCCTCTCCAGTCAAGAGGCTGCGGGTTTGAATCCGGCCATGGGCATGGATGTTTGTGATTATCTGTGGAAATACTAGTGGTGGTGGTGGTCGGCAGTAGATGGCATTGGTGTAGTTGCAGTCAGATGGTGGATTGTGAGCTGGAAGCAAAGTTGTAGAGTAGATGCCCTCCCTCGACGAGTCTTTGGACTCCCTGGAAGTGAATTTGAAGAATATGAAAGAACATGTGAAATAATAATAATAATAATAATAATAAATCCAATACAATTCTGCAGGATTATCTGATTACATTGAATAACTGCGGTAATAAATTTGGCATGAAATTCGGCAATTAAAAAAGACAAAGACTCATAAAAATATGTAGAAACATTGATCCTGAATGGAGAGCCTGTAGAACCAGTAAAATATTTCAGCTATTTAGGCACAATATTTAGTGAAGATGACAAATTAAATATTTAAATAGACAGCAGAATTAGTAAAGCTGGTATTGTAGGAAATCATCGGAGTAAATTTATATGGAATAAGAGAGAAATTAATCAGAACACTACACTAGCTTTAAACAAGAATGTTCAGACCAGTTTTATGGATCTGAGAGCTGGGTTAGAAATAAAACACTTGATCAGATACCAGAGACCACAGATATGAGAGTTCTAAGAAAGATAAGGGGAGTGAACAGATGGCATCAATAGCACTATCATAATAAAAACAAAAATATTAGCAAAGAACTTGATGTTGCTAGCATTTAGGAATGTGTTAGCAGAACTAATCTTAGGTGGTTTGGTCACTTAAACAGAATGGGAGAGAAACAGCAACACAAGTGTTTTTTTTTTTAATTACCAGAATGACAGGAAAAAGACCACAAAGGCCTGGGTGGATTGTTACAGTGAGATATGTCTTAGAAGACAGAAATATAAGCTCTGATAATATTGGAGTCTTGACATATAACAGATTAATTTGGAGGAAACTTGTTGATAGGAAGTCAGAAATGATCTAACTTTCTCATGTATCTATCATAATATCCTGTATGCTCCCTGAGGGTACATATTGAAGAATTTGATGATGATGACAAAAAAAAAAAAAAAACCTTAGCCAACTATGGTACTAATTTACTATAGGATTATAGCCATTTATGTTGAGAGTCATAAAAAAAAAAAAAGAAAATTGCTTACACTACACATGCCAAAAAAACTCAATAGTCATTCATGACTTATTTTTCATGGTATTAACAACACCACACACACTTTTATCACAAAGATGTTTTATTAATGCTTATATAAACACGTTTTCTAGACTAGCTTAACTCGACCGCCACATTTACCAAGGACACTAGCGCCACCATGATGATATATCATGATGATAGACATGTGAAGGAGAGTTCATTTGAGGCAGTCTGGTGCGAAATAGTGACCAACGCAACCAAATATACAGTTGGATGCTGCTATAGGCCAGGGAGTACGGGGGGAGATATTGAATTCATGCATCAGCAACTTAGTGCAATGAGTGAAGGCTTAGTGATTATTATGGGGGATTTTAATTATGGTGATATCAATTGGAAGGAGGAAATATCACGTAGCAAAAAGGAAATGGAGTTCATACATCTGCTACGAGATAATTACTTGAAACAGCACGTAACTGAAGGGACACGTGGTGTGAGAGTGTTGGACCTGGTTATTGGTTCAGAGGTTATATGCATAAGTAAGGTGACCTCGTTACCTCCAGTTGGTGAAAGCGATCATGTGGTATTGACTTGGGAGGTTGCAAAATCTGTGGATTTTTCTATTAAGAAGGGGTATGTACGAAACTACAGGTTAGGCAATTATAACAAGCTTCGGAGTGAGCTTGCAGCCATCCCATGGCAGAACATATTGCAAGGGAAAGATGTTAGCAGTGCTTGGGATAAAATCAGCGGGTATCTGAGGAAAGCAATATCAGATTGTGTCCCCATGGTCAGGAGGTCAAACAAGGCAGGCATTAGATGGATGAGCAGTAGTATCAAGCTTGAACTACAAAAAAAGAAAATGTTATGGAGAATTTACAAGGAGAAGGGCGATCAGGACACCCATGAGCAGTACAAGGCTCAAGCTAGGAAGGTTACCAGCATAGTAAGAAAAGCTAAATCAGATTATGAGAAGACCTTAGCCAAAGAGATCAAGGGTAATCCCAAAGAGTTCTTCCGCTATGTGGCAAGTAAGAGGAAGAATGACTTCGGAAGGATAACCTTAGTGGGTGCTGATGGTATTGAGGTGACAAAATCAGATGTAATAGTCGAGTTACTGAGTGATCACTTCTCAAAAGTCTATCACCCAAGTGAGGATATCTCTATACCTATAGCAATACCTAATGTGAGAATTGAAGCTAAAGAATCAGAGGTATTAAATATATTGCGAAACTTAAATGCAAACACTGCGGTAGGCTTAGATGGAATATCAGCTCGGGTGTTGCGTGAATGTGCAAATGAATTGTCAACCCCTCTTACCTGGATATTTAATTTAAGTTTGAACTCTGGTATGGTCCCTAGGGAGTGGAAGTTAGGCAAAGTGGTTCCTTTGCATAAGGGTGGCTCTAAAACTGCAGTATTGAATTACAGACCAATCACCATCTCAGGAGTAGTGGTAAAAGTATTGGAAAAGTTGGTTAAAGACAAAATTCAAGAATGGGTGGATCAGGATATGATACTCTATAGAGGCCAACATGGTTTTGTTAAAGGTAGATCCTGCCTTAGCAATCTATTAACTATCCATAATAGAATAACATCAGAGTTGGACAAAGGAACTGGCTACACAGTGGTACTTCTGGATTTTGCTAAGGCTTTTGACAGGATACCCCATAGAACACTGTTACGCAAATTGGAGCAGATGGGAATGGATATTAAATTGGTGATATGGATAGGAGAATGGCTCAGGGAGAGATACCATAAGGTGGTGTATGGAGGAGCCGAGTCCAGAATGAGGCAGGTGACCAGTGGTGTGCCTCAGGGCTCTGTGCTTGGGCCAATGTTGTTTAATTTGTATATAAATGATATAGGAAACGGCTTAAAGGGAGATATTCAGTTGTTTGCTGATGATGCAAAGTTGTGTAGTGCAATAAAAAATCAAGCTGATGTTGAAAGTTTGCAGGAGGATTTAAATAAGCTGGTAAAATGGGCAAAAGAAAATGGATGTCAGTTCAATGTGGAAAAGTGTAAAGTCTTGCATTTTGGGATTAAAAGATTACCAGCTGTGTACTACATAGATGGAAAGGTACTCCAAGAGATTGATGAGGCTAGGGACTTAGGGGTATTGGTAGATAAGGAGATGAAGTTCAGAGGACACATTGCTAAGGTGTCCAAGATTGCACATAGGATTACTTGGTTGTTGAGGAACACACTGACATCCAGAGATAAAGAGGTTATTATTCCCCTTTATAAAGCATTGATACTTCCACATTTGGATTACTGTGCTCAGGTCTGGTCACCTGGATTCCTTGGAGATGAGGAGGCTGTGGAGAGGGTTCAGAGAAGAGTGACCAAGTTGGTGAGTGATATAAAAAATGCTCCCTACATTGATAGATTGAGAGCTTGTGGATTGCAGAGATTGGTTGATAGGCGAAGAAGAGGGGATATGATAGAAACATTCAAATTACTAAAAGGTTTTTATAGGATTGATGTAGGGGAAATGTTTCAGCTGTGTGATAGTGATGGAAGAACAAGAGGTCATCTCTGGAAATTAAAGAAGAGTGTGGTAAACAAAGGTGTCAGAACAAGGTTTTTTGCCTGGAGGGTGGTGAATGAGTGGAATTCATTGCCTGACTTTGTTGTGAGCTCTTCATCTGTAAATGAATTCAAGAAGAGATATGACAGATATTGTTTTGCTAGTTTGGGTCTCCCGCGATGAGTCTACTGACTCCATGGAGATACCCATAATAATAATAATAATAATAATAATAATAATATTTCGCTGATTTTCAACTCAGCATCATCAGAGCACAACACACTTGTATACGTGACAGTGAGTGAGTGAAACAATATAATTGCAAAAGACAAAAGATCTAAAGTCCTATTTTTGGCGCCCTCTAATGGGAAAAAAAAAAAACAGCTATCCAGGAGTTTTTCTTAGGATAACCGTCTCCCAAATTTTTGGCAAATTAATGCAACCATATTTGTTAAGGTTGGGAGAATAATTTCTCCCTGATAATTTTTGAATTATTTCAATTTACCATGGATGCAGGTTACTTTACATGGGGAGGAAAATTCTACAAACAGATTAATGGTACTGCTATGGGTTCCCCCCCCCCCCCCCCCCGTTAGCAAATTTTTACATGGAACACTTTGAAAACAAAGTACTTACCACAGCTACATACAAGCCACAAGTGTGGTTATGCTATGTAGATGATGTGTTTGCCATCTGGCCCCATGGACAGGACACTTTGGATGCTTTTGTCACCTACCTAAACAGCCAACACCTCAAAATTCACTTCACAGTAAATCACAGTACTATATCAGATGAACCTCTGATATAGGGAATAGAAATGTGGGGCGTTATTTATTGGGAGTTCTATTTTCTTGATATAAGATATGAAGTAATAGCAGCCCCCCCCCCCCCCCACCCCCCCCCCCCCCCACCCCCCCCCCCCCCCACCCCCCCCCCCCCCCACCCCCCCCCCCCCCCACCCCCCCCCCCCCCCACCCCCCCCCCCCCCCACCCCCCCCCCCCCCCACCCCCCCCCCCCCCCACCCCCCCCCCCCCCCACCCCCCCCCCCCCCCACCCCCCCCCCCCCCCACCCCCCCCCCCCCCCACCCCCCCCCCCCCCCACCCCCCCCCCCCCCCACCCCCCCCCCCCCCCACCCCCCCCCCCCCCCACCCCCCCCCCCCCCCACCCCCCCCCCCCCCCACCCCCCCCCCCCCCCACCCCCCCCCCCCCCCACCCCCCCCCCCCCCCACCCCCCCCCCCCCCCACCCCCCCCCCCCCCCACCCCCCCCCCCCCCCACCCCCCCCCCCCCCCACCCCCCCCCCCCCCCACCCCCCCCCCCCCCCACCCCCCCCCCCCCCCACCCCCCCCCCCCCCCACCCCCCCCCCCCCCCACCCCACGCTGACGTCATGTATGTTCGCACCCGGTTGGTATGATTTCGTCAAACTCTCAACTATCACACCTCTTAATAACGAATTTCCGTACAGCACTCGCTCCTTCATTTTATTTACGTTTACGAACATTCTCTTATTTTTTGTATCAGACTAAAACCGTTTATTAGTCGGTATGTTCGGTACACATTTTTGCATACGCTGCAGTTGCCGCTTTGCTTATTGCTCCGCTCACCCACGCGATTTCACTACTTGCATCTGTCTCACCATTTTCATTATCATTTAAATCATCCATTCGTTCTGTATTTCTATCTTCATTTACACTTTCAACGTCGCTCTCACACCTATCTGGTACTACCTCGCAATTTCGTATCACATCACCATTTTCTATATTCTGACTTTCTTTAACGATATCACTCTCTCGCCACCCAAAACACGCTTTAGATCCTCATTCTCCTTACACTTTCTGCACATATTTACTCCACTATCACCATCTAACCAGACTCCAACCGCTCTTTGCAAAGCATACATCTCACAGACAGCACGTTGCATAAACTCTTTTATATCAAAATTCTTAAACGAACATGGCGACCTGGTCACCATTTTTTTTTAATCGGTGCCATGTGGATGCTATCTTATCTTAAAAATAATAATTAAAATAACACAGAAAACACACAGAAACACTAAGATACGAAAAGCAAACAATACTACGTAAAATTCTAGTAAAATTGCCAATGATAACATAAAATACTACTGATCTTTTCAGGAGCTCTCGACAAGCCAACGATCACTGTTGGAGGTGGAGGAAATAAGAGATCTTGGGGTGATAGTGGATAAGGATCTGAAATTTAGGGAACAAATTTCCCCTAAAAAACAAGAAGTAAGGAGATTCTTGTTCCATTGTATAAGATTCTGATTAGGCCACATGGACTACTGTGGAGATTTGGTCACCTGATTTTCAAAAAGGATGAAGAGATGTTGGAAAGGTTCCAGAGATGACTAAGATAGTTTATGATCTCTAGAATGTCAAATATGAGGAAAGGTTGAGAAGATGCAATTTACAGAGTCTAGTGGATAGGAGAAAGATTGGGGGTGATATGATAGAAATCTACAAGTTAGTACGGGGTTGTTATAGGATCAATGTTGAAGAGGTTTTACAGAAAATGATGGAAATCAGGGGAGAACAAGAGGTCATATCTGGAAGCTGTATAAAGAGGGTGTGAGAAGGAGGTTTTTTGGAATGGAGAGTTGTGAATAATTGGAATGCATTGCCCTGAGAGTGTGGTGTCCACAGAGAATTTAAATGTGTTTAAGGCACAGTATGATGAGCTGTGTGTGTGTGTATGACAAAAGGGACCTCCTAGATAAGTCAGTGACTCCATAGGGTCTTAGGATAATAATAATAATAATATTCAACTGGTAGATTCTGAGCAGTTGTCCAAGGGATCGAGTCTTAGGACACTTGGTTGCGACGATGTCCTAGTTTCTGTCATTGTAACCTGATAGACTGTTTGCATATGCATGTACACTAATCCAGGAGATCCTAAGATAGTCTGGATGGCCAAGTCATTCTAGCTCTTTAGCGTTACCCAGGGTGCACCACGTGGAGGCGAGCTAGAGTTGCACCCCATACTAATAATTAACACTAGTTGACTAAAAATACCAAGATACCCCTTTGTAGTAGTAGTAGTGGATATGGCTATATACATTACAGCCATGGCTCATAGAAGTATAAAAGGGACACACAGCCTTGCAATCTTCATAGACACAGATTCAAAATGGATCCTACGAAGAGCTCAGTAGTAATTTTCAATGTGACATTATCATTGGATGCCATGTTTGCAACAATTCAGTTTGGGAAATTTCTGCCCTACTGCAGCATCCACAACAACTGTAAGTGATACAGAAATGCCTAGGAACACCACCACCAACAACAACAGCACAGTTATGACCTAGCAGAAGTGCCAATTGCTGAAGCATGTGGCATGAAAAATTTGCCTGTCCTCATTTGAAAGACTCACCAGCAAGTTCCAAAATGTCTTTGCAAGCAATGCCAACATTACAACGTTCTTCGCAAGCTGAAGAATATGGGTTTCCATGGTCAACACACAAGCCTAACATTAAGCTTTGAATGAAATGGTGTAAAGCTTGCTGCCATTGGACTCCAGAGGAGTGGAAATGCATTCTGGGCCACCTGGTTCCAGTGATGAGAATTTTAATGCTGTGGCCTATTATGACATTCTAGATAATTCTGTGCTTCTAACTTTATGGCAACAGATCAGTGAAGGCATCCCCTTTCCTGTATCAACAGAATACCCCATCCACAAAGTCAGGGTCGTCTGTTCAGGAGTGATTTGATGAGATGATTTCTGAAGAACTTGACTAGTCTACAGAGAGCCCTGATCTCAATCCATCAAACACCTGTAGGATGAACTGGGATGTAGATTATGAGTCAGGATGAATCACTGGGTGAGAGTTAGGATAAAGCAGGCATCCAAATATTTTTATTCAGACAGTGTACAGATTTGTTTGATTTATATTTTATTTTTATTTTTTAAAATTTTAGATTTCACGAATGCTAACTGAATGATGTCCTTTACAGACCAACACTGCATTTCAGAAATTTTTGTGGGTTTTATTGAAAATAAATCAGCACAATGTACTCATTTTTAAAAAATAGCAGGTATTTACATTAATTTGTGTAAGTTATCATAAATTATTATCTAGTAGTACCATACATGGGGTGACCCATAAAACATCTAGAGTGGGTACATCTCTCTAACAGATGCCTTTCCAATAAGATATCCTAAGTGGTCTATGAGATCCTTACAATATACCTTGAACCAAATTATGTTAAACCTGTAATGAAATGATCATAAAATGGTGTGTTTTGAAATTGCATTTTACAAATTTAGTGACAGTTCCACACCTAATTTGTCAATAAATTGGTCCTATTGAAATGACTTTATAAATCTTTATACAGATTCCAATTATCAAATTTCATTAAATTTCATTCAGCAAAAGAAAAATTAAGATCATCATCATCAGTTTTCAAGAATTTAGGCCTAGAGTGGCCTGTTCCGGCCTTAGAGGTCATTGTTGAATCTCTTTAGAGGACATCCTGGTTTTCTTTTCCCTAATGGTTTATAATTTAAAACTTGTTTTGGTAATCTTTCTGTTTTCATTCTTTCAACGTGATCCATCCATTTATGTTTATATATTTTTATTTTTTCTATGATCAAATAATAATTATAAATTCTGAAGATAAGTTACAGAAAGATATTTTAAATTTAAATGAAATAGCAGATTATGGAATGATAATATAAGCCGAAAAATTACTGATTCCTGGTTTTATTCTTTCATAATTTCTTCATTTCTTTTGTGATCGAATAGGATATACTTTGCAGTTTTTCTCATAAAATTCATTTCAGCTGTTATTAATCTTTGTTTGTCTTTTTGTTTTATTGTCCAGATTTCACTTCCATACATATAGGACTAGTAGAGCTAATGTATTGTATACTTTTAGTCTGTTTTTGAACTAGGTTAGGTTTAAGAGTTAAATATTTAAATATTTTATTATTATTATTATTATTATTATTATTATTGTCACACCCTCCATGGAGTTGACAGACTCATCGTGTGAGGTACATTTTGCAATTTTTAGGTTTATATCTTTTTTCATTTTCATATGTAATCTATATCCTAGGTAGTTAAATGAATTCACATCTTCTAAAATCTTATTATCTATTACTATTTTAGTTCTTATTGGATCTTATCCTTTAAAGGCCACTGTTTTTTATTTTTCTGCTGATATTATCATTCCATAATCTGCTATTTCACTTAAATTTAAAATATCTTTCTGTAACTTATCTTCAGAGTTTATAATTATCTGATCATCAGCAAAAAAGGAGAGTATAAATTAAAGATACCAAGAAATTATATTATTATTATTATTATTATTCAGGCCTCCTGGAATCAAGAGACTCATTGTGGGAGGTCCTTCCTAGGAAACACGAAGTCTATTATACCACTCCTTGACTGTTCTTGCTCTCACCACTTTATCAGGCAATGCATTCCACGGTTCCACCACCCTCCACGCAAAGAAACCACTCCTCACCTTCTTGCTCACAGCTTCCTTTCGTAACTTCCAGGGAAGGCCCCTTGTCATTTTTCCTTCCTGCTCCTTCACCAAGTGAAAGAATTCCCCAGTGTCCACCCTGTAACTGCCTTTCAACAGTTTAAAAGCCTCAATCATATCACCTCTCCTTCTTCTCTCTACCAAACTCTGCAGTCCACATTCCCTCAGCCGATCCTCATGACTAACACTGTACAGTCCTGAAACTATCTTTGTTTCCACAGTTAATTTATCCCCTTCAAATCCTGGGGACCAAATTTGAGAACAATAGTCTAAGTGTGGTCTGATCAGGGTCTTATACAACAGAATGATAATTCTTCTGTCTCTGCAGGTCAACTTCCTTCTCAGTATTGCAGCAATCCTCTGGGTTACCTTCACCACCTTTGCAATATGTCCCCCTGAATTTCAGTTTTCTATCAATCATCACCTCCAGATCTCGTGTTCCCTACTTCCTCCAATACAGCTCCTCCAATCGAGTATGCAGCCTCCCATCGATATATCCCAAACTTCAACACTACATTTTGCTGCATTAATATACTTGGTTTAATATATAAAACCATATACTTGGTTTAATCCTTTATCCAAATGTAAGCTAACAAGTTTGCACCTGTTGATTGGATTTTAACAGTATAGATGTGAATACAGATTGATAAGAAAATAATTATTTATTGACTTAATTGCTAATATTTCACTGGTATTCTATCCAGCATCTTCAGAGCACACAAACAAAGTTTGTTACAGTAGCGAGACAACCGCAATCCAGTGTAACAGTGGAACTAGTATGAGTAATTGATTAAATATTTTGTGTTGCAGCACAAAGACTAAAGACAAGAACTTTAGTCTTTGTGCTGCAACACAAAGACTAAAGTCCTAATTAGGCGCCATCTAAGTAGGGAGAAAAAAAAAATGGGAGAGACAAAGCAGGTATTAATTTGGTCTTAGGATGACTTCTCTCAAATCTTTGGTAGATTTATACAGCCATACTTATTGAAGTTTGGGGGTATGTTTCAAGTTATGTGACCCCTGCACACAGGATCAATTGGAAAAAAACAAAAGTGCTGCACAGAAGCTTTTACAAGTCAGAGAGTCAAGGGTATCCAAAGCATGGTCTGCAGACCCGACTTGCCATAGTGAAAGTGCTGGATATATTTTTTGTGTTCACTGAGGCAGATGTCCACAGTTCTTCCTTCGTCCATAGTAGGCTCGATGACATGAACAGGGCACTTCATAGACTCCTGGATGTAATAAAGGAGAGAATCTCTTTTATCACATCCAGGCGCCATCTAAGTAGGGAGAAGAAAAAAAAATAGGAGAGACAAAGGAGGTATTAATTTGGTCTTAGGATGACTTCTTCCAACTCTCTGGTAGATCCATGCATTTATACATCCACAGAATTAGCTGGCATATCAGCCCATGTATTACGAGAATGTGCAAGGGAATTATCAGATCCTCTGACCAAGCTGATTAATTTAAGCCTCAGTACTGTGAAGGTGCCAATGGAGTAGAAATATGGCAAAATAGCTCCATTGCATAAAGGAGGCTCCAAGACAAAAGTAGCAAACTATAGACCAATCACCATCTCAGGAGTAGTGGTTAAGGTATTGAAATTAGTGAAAGACAGAATCTGGACTGGGTGGACAGGAGTATGATACTCTATAAGGAAAACATGGTTTTGTAAAGTAGGTCTTGCCTTAATAATTTGCTTACTTTTTATAATAAATAATAGGTCTTGCCTTAATAATTTGCTTACTTTTTATAATAAATAATAGATCTTGCCTTAATAATTTGCTTACTTTTTATAATAAATTGACAATGGAGTTGGATAAGGGAAATGTCTCTTCAGTGATATTGCTAGGGAAAGAAGAGAAAGGGGATCACCAGTGGAAGTTGTGTAGGAGTGTAGTTAGCAAGGGTGTCAGGACTAGATTTTTTGCTTGGAGGGTGGTGAATGGGTGGAATGGGTTGCCAGAGATGGTTGTGGGTGCTTCATCAGTGAATGAGTTTAAGGAGAAGTATGATAGGTATTGTTTGAATAATGGCTAGTGTGTGAATAGTAGATCTCTAATGATGCGTCTTCTGACTCCATGGAGATACCTGTATAATAATAATAATTTGAGTTTCAGATCTGATATAGCCAATAGCAGAAAAAAGGGAAAATAGTTCCTTTGCATAAAGAAGGTTCCAAGACAGAAGCAGCAAATTATCGATTCATCAGTACCTCAAGACTGGTGATCAAGATATCAGAGAAGTTGGTTAGAGGCAAAATTCAAAAATTGGAGGATAGGTTATGCCTCAGTAATTTAGTCACTTTTTTAATAATAAAGTAACAGCCAAGTTGGATAAGGGGAATAGCTACATGATGTTATTGCTAGATTTCGCAAAAGCATTTGATAGGATACCACATGGAACTCAGTTACATAAATTGGAGCAAATCAATCTTATGAGGAGGATAAGAAGGTGGCTAATGGTAGACATCAATGAGTAGTTTATGGAAAAAGTGTGTGACTAGTGGTGTGCCACAGGGTTCTGTACTCGGCTGCTGTTATTTAACGTGTACATTAATGATATTCAGTTATTTGCTAATGATGTAAAATTGGATAGAACAATAGTTAATAAGCATGATTTAGAGATTTTGTAGGATGATTTATATAGACAAGGAGTGGCCACAACGTGGCTCGCGAGCCGCATGCATCCATGCATTACGCGGCTCTTCACACTCTATCAGGTAAAAATAAACAAAACAAAAAAGGGTATCAAAATGAAAAAGAGAGAGAGAGAGAGATGAGGAAGAGAAAAACAGGGTTAATAAAAATTACTGCAATAAAAAAAGTTTAATTTGAAACATATTAAATGAGGTTTACTTTGAACTTTCTCCTTTCAATTGTATACCATGAGACTGGCATCTGTTCAGTCAGTTTGAGTAGTTTTTTATTATCTGGGTCTAAAGATGAAATTATTTGTGCAATATTCTACAAATTCTCCTTCTGTGTACAGATGTTTTGCCTGTGCAATATTAAGCATAAAATAAAACCAACCTCGGTAGTAACATCAGCCTCTTTAGTAAATATGGATATCGATTTACTCTGACCATGGAGTTCTTTCAAAGTTGAAAGAATTTTGTGAAAGTTGAATTACATGTAACAGCAGAAAGAAAGTGGCAAAGCATTACTCAGACAGGTTGAATCCCTTATGGAACTTTACTGAAGCTTTTTTTTCAGCTGATTTCAGATATGATTGTGCAGGCAAGTAGGTTCTTCCTCCCTCCAAGAAGAAACTTGAACTTTCTTTTAATTACACAACTCAAAAAGTTAGATTGCAAAATCAATGTCTAATTGCCAGAGGGTGAGGTTATAGTCAGACTTGTTATAAGGTAGCAGCATAAAAAGATAAATTTTCAATATTATTTATTAGAGTTTTTACTTTGAATTATGGGAAATCTAAGCTAGATACATGTATAGTCTGTGGGTAATTTGCAGTGGGAAATTTGCACTTAAACATAATATTTCAGCAAGGTTTGTAGTATTCTTTGTGCAGTGTTTAAATAATGGTAGCAGCCACAGCTCAGTTTGCCAATGGCTTATCACCAAGTCTGCTTCCATTTAAGGACTTCATTTTACACAGCATTCTATGGAATTTTGTAGTATATAATGCTTGCAGCATGTATGCATCCCAGCAGTTAGAAATGTGGCAGGTGAGAGATCAGGGAGTGCATGTCTGCAGAAAATGTAGAAATTGGGAAGAACTTTGTGATTTAGAAATTAGCATATTGACTTTGGTAGTGTTACGTCAGAAATGGGTGAATACTGACCGAGAGAGATGAGTCATGTGATCAAGGGTGAGGAGCACGAGCGGAATGTGAATGAAAAAATAAAAGTAGGTAGTGTAGTGGGTTTGAAACATTCTGAAGCTTCTGAAGATGGTGTTAATTGAAAGGATGAATGTTGAGCAAGAGTAGGTAGCTTGCAGAGAGAGACAGGTGTGCTGAAAGAAGAAGTGGAGTGTATCAGGAATGAGAGTTGAGAAGCATGAAAGATGAGATTAGTAACTGGAAACAATGAATGCAAAGCGAATCATAGTAGGACTGAGAGAGAGTTATGGGAATGATGGAAAGGGAGAATACGAGAACCAGTAAAAGAGAAGGAATGAGAAAAAGGTGAGCCAGTGCTGAAATCAAGGATGGAGAGATGACAGGAATATTGATAAGTGAGAGAACAAAGATAGAAAGTTAGAGGAGAGAGAGAGAGGGATGCAGGTAGGTAAGGAAGAAACAGAGGTAAGAGGTGTGATGTATAGAGACTCGATTACTGGTGGTGTACAAGATGGAATGCCAGAGGAGTGTTTGTCTGTCTGGAGAAACGATAAATAGTATGACTATGGTAATTAAGAGAGGTGAAAGGGTGGATGAGATTATTGTGATGGCGAGCACAAATAAGAGGCAGTGTGAATTGGGTGGCAAGCGATCTGAGGTTCATGCTCGAGGTTGTACAGAAGAAGACTGAGAGAGGGAAGATAGAGAGCATGTTGCCCAGGTATGATAATACTGAGCTGCAGAGAGCAGCATCAATAATGAATAGTATAATAGCCAGAATGTGTCAAAAGAGAGGCTTGAAGAGCATTTGAGGACAGAAAGGAACTGTATGTGAGAGAGCTTGCATTTGAACGAGGAACGATGTAAGCATCTGGAGAGAATGTTGTTCTCTGAACAAGTCATTGTGTCATTGTAGGGAAACTAGAATATCAGGGTGGATGGTAGCAGGGGGTGGCCTCTTGTGGGAATAGGTGCTTGGGAGAAGGAGGAATACATCGTGTGATGGTGAATTCAGTGGAGTCTGGAGGGGATAATAATAGGTATAGAAACAGTGACAATGCCTTGATTCGTTATACTAATGCCAAGAGTATCTGGAATAATGGAGATGAATTAGTGGCACTGATAGCATCAGCCAGTCCAAAGATTATTAATATCTCTAAGACATGGTTGATGATAGATGATATATGGACAGGAAAAGAAGTAGCAGGGTATAGAATTTTTTGACTGGATAAGAAGGGCAAAAGCAGCGGTGGAATCAGGGCCCCACATCCTGAAGCAGGCCCGCAGGTCAGGATTTTTGGCAGGCCCCCCCTATCTGTCACTCAGGTTACGGACAACACATTGCTCTACAGGGTTTAGGATCAATTAGTTTAAATGATAACACAAAAGCTTAGCCAAATCATTTTCGATGCACAAAATTGCTAGGGGATTAAGTCATTCTTGGCTATATCTAATATACCTAAGAAATTCCCATTATGAACATCTCCAATCTTCGTGTTCTCTCCTTGAAACGCTAAACCTCTGGATGATAAAAATAACGTTACATCTACAATCCATTGCAGAAGTGCTCTCCACTTATTTGTTTCATATTGAATTTGTAGTTGTAAGTCTTTATCGATTCCATGTCCTTTCAATGACTGCAAAAGGGATTTCCAAGCCAGATGTTGTTTTCTGTGTTCGGCACTATTTTCGTGAAGGGACAACAAACCATACAACTTTTTCCAATGCTTATTTCTAGGTGAAAATCCTTCTTGGGCTAAACTGCTTAAGTTTTTGTTATTAGAGTCGCAAAAAATACGACATGGTAGACAATAAAGATTTTCTTTCGATAATACGCACAATGTTAACCATTCTCTTGGAAAATGTTCTCTCTTGTTCTTTCATCTTTTCTATAGAGCAAAAAATCTTGAAATTTCATATTAAGATCTCTTGGCAATTCCTTATAAATCTTTTGGAATTCTTGAAAGCTGATAGATCGTACTGTCTCTTGCCACATATTGTTTGAGATTACTCTAAGCCAAATACTAGGGTCATCATATTTTATATCAGATTTTTCAACAGGGCCTCAGTTGCAGGCCCTGTTGAAAAATCTTGTACATGGAAAAATACGGTAAGTCATTGCTTATCATAAGATTTTCCATGTACAACTGTATCATATTCTTCCATAGTCACTCCTTGTGCAGATTTTTCACTTGCGACCTTTTCTTCCGTTGCAAGAGGTCCACATGTAACAGTCGCTTGAGTTTCGACTGCTTTATGAGTTTCGATTTGACACTGATATTCTGTTTGGATTTCAATGTCCCAAACATTATCACTATTAAAAACAGTACTGGGAACTATGTCCTTTTCATTTTTAGATTTTAAAAATTTGGTTATGAATTGACGACTTTGTGATGCTTTCGATTCTCTCTCGGATTTAAGTTTCCTCTTCTGAGCTCTGGACTTATGTTGGTACTTTGAATCAGACATTGGGATTTTATTTATTTTAACTAGAACGTCTTTGCTTGCTTGAGAGCAATTTATTTAAATATTTTTAATATCTGGAAATATTAAATATGTATGATCTGGAAAAAAAAAATTGTTTGTTTCATACAAAAAAATCATAACTAATAAAACTTTATATTTTCTTTTACTTACCAACTAGCAAAATTTTAATTCAAATAAGACAAATTCTTCTCAGATAAAGAATTTTGTAGAAAATTTTCAGTTTCTTGAGATCAACTTAGCCAACTAAAACTATCAAATAAAGCTTTCTCTTTTATGAATAAAATAAAATTCTCTCAGCATCCGTAGCATACACACCAGTAGGGTAGTGTGCTGGTAACATCGGGGCAGTGTCGGCGTGCATAGAAAGCGAGACGGGCGAATGAAAAATGAAAACTAAAGTAAATCCTTTCAAATTCAAATGGGAAGTTCAGAAGCGTAATCGTAAGTCTGAAAAGATGGATAATGGGTTGGAAAAGAATGCAAAATCTAATAGTCCCTCTCAGCACATATTCATTCTTATTTTATAAAGTTTCTTTTTGTCTTTTGTTAACATTCTGTTAACTGGCCGACCCAACAAGACGAGCCTCCCCTAATTCCGAGTCCTCAGGCTAGATCCCTGTCAGCGCTACCCTTGTGGGGGGGGCCATGGGTGGAGTACTGCTTGTGATAAGCAATGACTTACCGTATTTTTCCATGTACAAGATACCCCCATGTATAAGACGAACTCTACTTTTTCGAACCCAAAATTAAGAAATCAATATTTTAAACATCTCCACTGTCTAATCATACACTCAGTGGGAGGAGGTCCAAACCGTCTCTCTGAAGCTTTATTTCCATGTTCTTTTGGATAATTGATGACTTTTAACTTGAATTTTGAAGAATATGACAATCATTTTTTATTTTCGGACTAGTGCTCAAAATATTGTTAATGCATTAACTTACCATGCCAACAAGTTGCAGACGTATGAATGCTTTCAGAGTTCTGATTGGTTTATTCAGAATCAGCCGTTAATGACATCAATTGACAGAGTAAACAAAGGTGATTGGTGGAAGCCTGTTCACGGGAACAAGGTACAGGCAGTTTCACCATTGCAACCATGGGTCTCTCGACTGGTTACCCCCCATGTATAACATGACCCCCAATTTTTGGTCTAAAAATTTTAGAAAAAAGTATCATCTTATACACGGAAATATATATGGTATGTCCTGTCATAGTAGAGAATTTGGAGGACAATAGCACTAATGAGGGGGAAGAGCAGGAAATATGCAGACAGTTGAGCTTGGTGAGTGCAAAAAGAATGATTATTATGAGAGATTTTAACTACAGCAGTATAACTTGTGAAGAGGAAACTGCATGTAGTAGTAGTAGTAAGGGAAGGGAATTTCTGGAATTCTTGAGGAACAAATGTCTTAGCAGCATGTAATAAAAGGAACATGAGGTTCAAGAGTTTTAGATTTGGTGATAGCATCAGAAGATCTGATTATAATTGAGATTGCATCTCTTCCCCCAGTGTGAGAGTGACCATATGGTTTTGACTTGGAAGATGAATAAACATGCAGGAGTATCAAAGAGAAAGGAACATATGTGGAATTACAAGGCTGATGATTATAATAGTCTTAGATGTCAGCTTGGGGCAGTTCCATGGATGGAAGAATTGGAAGGGTGAGATATCATCAGTACTTGGGAACTTGTCAAGGAATATTTATTATTCCTTCACAAGTTAGCAGCAGTAGCAAGTTGTATACTGTGAGTGAAGAAGAAAAACACAATTTGGTGTATAATAAATTTAGTTTAATCCTTTATCCAAGTGTGAGCAAACAAAGTTTGCACCTGAAAGTATCTTCAGGACTGGGGTAAGGTGGTACAACACCTTACCCCCAAAGGTGGAGCAAGATACTTGCAAAGGTGGAGCAAGATACCAACACTCCTATCTCAGTATCTCCCATAATGCAAAACACATCTCCTTGCGGATATGTCTAATGTTATGCATTAAGGGAAGGGCCACAACCCAGACTAGTTTCGACCTTTATTGAGGTCTCTTCAGTGGGAGCCAGGCCCAAGTGGAGATACCAGGCAGAAGCATTAGCAGGTCATCTCTACCTATAGGAGTTGCCAAATGGTGTGCCACCCTTTTTTTAATAAATTACTCTGGATTTAGAGAAAGATGTTGAAAGTTTATTTTTCCCTTGGTTAGAGTATAATAAATTTAATTTAATCCTTTATCCAAGTGAAAGGAGTTTCAAGGAGTGCCCCGGTGTTGTACCATCTTACCCCAGTCCTGAAGATACTTTCAGGTGCAAACTTTGTTTGCTCACACTTGGATAAAGGATTAAACTAAATTTATTATACTCTAACCAAGTGAAAAATAAACTTTCAACAATTTGGTGTAAAGTGGATGACAATCAATATCAAATGGGAAATGCAGGTATAAAGAGGTTATGGAAGAGAGATATAAGGAGAGGGGTAGAGAGCAGATGCATGAAGAATATATGACTCAGGCAAGAGAGTGATGAATATGGTAAGGAAGACAAAACTGGATATGGGAAAAGATTGGACCTGAGATACAAAGAAAATCCTAAGGAATTCTTTCGTTATGTGGCCAGTAGGAGGGTTTGTGGAAGAATGGTATTGTTGGATAAGAATAGGAATAGAGTGACTGATGCAAAGGACATTGTGGAGTTCAATGAGCACTTTATTGGGACAACTAATTGTTCAGTGAGCACTTTATTGGGACATTTCATCCTGGAGAAGTAAGTTTTAATACTAGAGGGATAGGGCAGGTACAGGATTTAGAAGTGCAAGAAGAGAGTGTGTTTCAAATACTGAGTACTCTGGATGTCAATAAAGCAATGCGACTGGATGGAATTTTACCACAGGTTTTGAGAGAATGTGTTAAAGAACTGATAGTTACATTGACCTGGCTTTTCAATGCAAGTCTGGATATGGGAAAGGTGCCCAAGAAGTGGAGATAAGGTAAGATAGTGCCATTGGATATGGGTGATAGTAGACTGGAAGTGTCAAACTATAGACCAGTTTGTATTTCATCAGTAGTTAAGATTTTGAAGAAATTAGTGAAGGATCATTTACAGTGTTTGGCAGATGAGATTAATGTTATCTGTGAAGGTCAACATGGATATGTTAAGGGATGCTTTTGTTTTAGTGATATGGTTGCCTTTTATAATAAAGTGACAAGAGTGGTTGATGAAGAAAAGGCATATCCTGTCATTTCTGTTTTTCATTCTTTTATTTATTTTTTTTCTAAAGGTGATAAGCTGTTATTTATGTTACAGTATGGGTATAGATGTTAGGTTAGTGAACTGGATTCAGGATTGGCTATCTGAGCAGTATCAGTGAATTGTGTATGAGGAAGCAGTATCAAGGGAGCAGAAGGTTACAAGCGGGATCCCACAGGGCTCAGTACTAGGACCTGTATTATTTAATCTTTATATCAATGACATTGTCAGTGGATTGCAGGGTTATTAGTAATAGTTCAGATTTGATAGCCCTGCAAGAGAATTTGAATAAGCTAGACAGATGGGCAAATGACTTGAGGGGATGTCGGTTTAATGCAGCAAAATGTAAGGTCTTGAGGTTTGGGACACATCGATGGGATGCTGCATACTCTATTGGAGGAAGTAGGGGAGACAAGAGATCTGGAGTTGATGATTCATAGAAACCTGAAATTTGGGGGACATATTGCAAAGGTGGTGAATGTAACACAGAGGATTGCTGCAATAATGAGAAGGACGCTGACCTGGAGAGATGAGTTGTCATTCCATTGTATAAAGCCCTGATCAGACCACACCCAGACTATTTGTGCTCAAATTTGGTCCTCAGGATTTGAAAAGAGTGCAGAGGCAGATAACAAAGATGATATCAGAACTGTACAGTGTTCGTTATGAGGAGAGGCTGAGGGAATGTTGAGTTTCATAGACAGAAGAAGAAGAAGAAGGGATTATATGATTGAGACTTTGAAACTGTTGAGAGGTAGCCACAGGGTTGACACTTGAGAGTTCTTTCATTTAATGGAACATGGGAAGGAGTGAGGACATGGGGCCATCACTGGAAGTTGTGAGCAAGAAGGTAAGGAATGGTTTCTTTGCATGGAGGTTGGTTGAACCATGGAATGCATTGCCTGATAGAGTGGTCAGAGCCTGAATGGTTAATGAGTACAAGGAATGGTATGATAGACTGTGTTTTCTAGTGTTGACCTCCCATGATGAGTCTTGTGACTCCATGAACTTCCAAATCATAATGATCATAATAATAATAAAAACAAAACAAAAAACCTCCCATAAAGGAATTAGAGGAGTTATTTATTTTTAAATTACCATTTGTAAATGACTGAACTGAATAAACATGTATATAATATACTGCTACTGTACAAATTGTTGTTCATTCATATTTATTCCAAGTTTTCTTTCCTGCTTTTAGATTGTTGTGATGCAAGTGATGAATATGGCAGCACTATGGAATGCCTAAATAACTGCAAGTAAGTAGCAAAACTTGGGATCATTTATGAAAATTAAACTGATATTGACTTCAAAATTTATTACAAGTACTTTCTGATTTATATCGTTTCAAGATAACTTTTGTTAGCAAAGAGGCATCGGTAGTTTTTTTTTTTTTTGATACATTGAATCTCGAACTGAATAACATAAATGCACAAATAAATCCTCTAACATCTTTTCATTTCCTGAAGAGATTAGGCAGCATTCGTGTTTTTTCTAATTTTCTGGAAATCAGTAGACAGACAGTCTACTGATTTCACCATCATTCCTATAGCATATAGGAAAAAATATAAGTGGTGATGCTCATAATACTAATTATCTATTTCTATGCATGGTGTGTTCTATGATTGACTTTTTTAGAATTACTGACTTAAGAATTTTCCCTCCCCTCTCCCCCAGATACTTCTATCATTGCTAAAGATTGACTAATTTGGATATCAGCGCTGAAATGGTCCTTCTTTTGTATACTGGCTTAACATAATGGAAGTTACTGCAGTGCTTCAAAATCTGGTTTGCCACTGAGGACATAAGATTCTTTCATCCTCTTATTGGTTTCAGTGGACTTCACTGGTGAAAGTCAGTAAATGGCTCCCTACTACTGATTGATTAGTTATCATGTTTTCCTTTTTTAATCTCCTGTACTGATTTAATCACTTTTGGAAAAGAAAATAAACTATAAATGTAATGTAAGAATAACTGTAGATTGCATAATACATCCAGCATTGTATCATCTATGAGCTCAGTATGTCATTTAGAAGTGTTGTCGTTAAGACTAAGGTGGTAAAAGTGTTGTTATTAAGGTAATAAAATTATTGTGCACACAACAAGTCCACTATGACTGCTAAAACTATGTAAAAGTTGTACCTGGAGGTGGAAGGGAGAGACTGCTGCAGAGTTGCTACCACCATTTGACATAATTATCACCTCAGAATTGTAAGACTAGGAATGAAATGGACTGAAATTTCCAGTTGACTCCTGTAACAATATTGTGGAATGTGTTATGTAAGTGACAGCAGGCAGCATTACTGTCAGTTACTGGAGTATGCTATTTATGAAAGCCCATTGTACTACTAAAAATCCATTTTCATTAAACTGTGCATGTTTAAAATGGCAAAAAATAAATAAATAAACTTGTTAAGTGAATTCAGATCAGTGAAACATAATTTTTTGATGAGACAAGATTCAGCTTATACAACACAGATGGAATTTGATCAGTGAAACATATACCTGATGAAGCTAAAGATACCAAGCAATTTTATAAAACCTAAGTTTTTAATCCTCTTTCCTAAGTAAGCAAACAGACAAGTAAGTCAAGTTTGTGGCTGCATGTAGTGCAACACTAAGCAACTCATTGTAAAGGTGGAGTAAGCTCTGATCACTTTCCTTAGAATTTTCACCTAATGAAAGCACATTTCCTTGCGGAGATGTATGATGCTATGCATTAAAGTAATGGTCACTACCTAGACCGGTTTCCCTTTGTTTAAGTGTGGGGATACCTTTCCAAAAACTCGTAAAATCCCTCGGATCACCCAATAATGAGTGACCCGCAGGATCAGAAAGTCAGAAACTCAGTTGGCTCTACGCTGGGGCAGGCTCCCCCACCACTGAGCAGAGCTGCTCATTTGCTCATCTGGAAGGGTAACAGCAACTACCGTGCCTCAGTTAACTTCACAGGCTACAGAATTGCCATTCATTACCCCACCACGTAGGCCCTGGGTGACAGCAACAGCCGAGCCTTAGTTAAAACTTCACAGGCTACAGCATTGCCATTCATCATCCAAGCTTCCAACCAGTTTCGACCTTTATTGAGGTCTCGTCAGTGGGAGCCAGACCTAAAAAATGCCAATGGTGAAGTAATACAGAACTTATAAATTTTACCTAAACAAGTTGCCATAAGGTGCTTTGACCTCATTAAATAAAAATCTCAGGATGAGAGTATGATGTAGAAAGTTTTTTTACCTTGGGTATATATTATGTTAAAGATACCAAGCAATTTTATATAAGCTCCTAGCTTATATTTTTAAGCTTTTTTCCCAAGTAAGCAAACAGACAAGTAAAATTCTAAGGAAAGTGATCAGAGCTTACTCCACCTTTATGAGTTGCACTACGTGCAGCTGCAAACTTGACTTACTTGTCTGTTCGCTTACTTGGGAAAAAGGATTAAAAACCCAGCTTATATAAAATTGCTTGGTATCTTTAACATAATATATACCCAAGGTAAAAAAAATTTCTACATCTTACTCTCATCCTGAGATTTTTATTTAATGAGGTCAAAGCACCTTATGGCAACTTGTTTAGGTAAAATTTATAAGCTCTGTATTACTTCACCGTGGCATTTTTTAGGTCTGACTCCCACTGACGAGACCTCAATAAAGGTCGAAACCGGTCTGGGTAGTGACCATTACCTTAATGCATAGCATCATACATCTCCGCAAGGAAATATGCTTTGCATTAGGGGAAAATTCTAAGGAAAGTGATCCGATCTTACTCCACCTTTACAACTAGTTGCCTAGTGTTGCACTACGTGCAGCCACAAACTTGATTACTTCTCTGTTTGCTTACTTGGGAAAAAAAGGATTAAAAACCTAGTTTATATAAAATTGCTTGGTATCTTTAACATAATATATACCCAAGGTAAAAACTTTCTACACCTGATGAAGCTGTTCACCAACACTGTTTTTTTGAAAAATAAAGTTGAATTTCTTGCTTATCAGATGGCTTACTTCCATTAGAAAGTAAGGGATTGATGACACAAGCAATTTACAGACAAAAATTACTAGTAGTGGTGGCAGGCAGTAGATGGCATTGTATGTAGATGATGATAGTAGTAATGGCTTAGTGTAGTTGTTGGATTAAATGGTGGAGACGGAGAGTTGTAGAGTAGTTGCCCTCCTTCGATGAGTCCTTGGACTCCTTGGAGGTGTCATGTAATAATAATTTTTTTTTCTGCAGTCTTTGATTATGAGGATTATGTGTAGATGAGTGAGGAGTATTAATCCCACCTACTTCGAAGCTTGGGTTAGTTTTTATGAAGAGAGTGGGATCAGCCTTAACTATTTATTCATATTTGTAGATTTAGGGACTCAAAAACACACGTGTTGAACAGATTATTTTATTAATTACAAATAAAATAAAACTTGATGTTTCGACCTCTATATCGAGGTCATCATCGGAAGAATACAACTGTATACAGAACCAAGCTACATGCTCATGCTTTCTATATCAGTAAACTAAATCTACGTAGTTAATAAATCTTTTTTCTAGCCTGACCTCTAGTGATAGAAAGGAAAAACATAAATAAATAAAGAAAGAAAGAAAATTATAAAAAAAAAAAAAAAAAATATATATATATATATATATATATATATATTATAAATAGATAAATGCAACTACAATAAACTGTTAGAGTCCTATGTATTAATATTCTGGATAGTTACAAAATGATTTCTTTCAGTTGCTATTGAATGATCTAAACACTTCACCAGGTCACCAGGTTGTCTTCTTGTAGTAAGAATTTTTCTAATGCTAGTTTAGGATGTTATACAGGTTGTAGATGGGTCCTCCACATTCTTGAAATGGTGAGGCCATCATTTTTGTTGAGATTTGGGTTGTGTTTGAGCATTTCACAAGACTCTTTAAATTTTCTCTCAAACCAGGTTTTGGTGTGGTGTAGGGACTTGGTATTTTTCCAGTCAATTCTATGGTATGTTTGGAGTGCATTGTCAGAAAGGCCTGTTTTACCGAAGTGGAGATATTTAATGTGTCGTTTGTGTTCGTCTTGTCTGATTGGGATAGTTCGCCCTGTTTCCCCTATGTATGGTATGTTACATGTGCAGTGTATTTTGTATACCCCTGGGTGTGCTAGGTGTGGAAGAGGATCTTTAGAGGAACCGAGTAGGTGTCTTAGCTTATTTGGGGGTTTAAAGGTGGTTTTAATGTTGTATTTGCGAAGGGTTCTGTCTATTTTTTCAGAAATGCCTCTAACATAAGGAATGGCAATGGCATTCTTGAAATCTTTTTTTGTTCTTACTGGTATCTTTATGGAGGATCTTGTGAATAGTTTTTTTATTTTATCCATTTTTGATAAATGTTTGGTTGATGATTTTGTATTCTTGGTTTAGAGCCTGTTCATTCGAACAAATAGTTAAGGCTCTGTGTTTAAGGGTGCTTATGACACCTAATTTTTGTGTTGGCTGGTGGTAAGAATTTTTGTGTATGTATTGACCTGTGTGTGTAGGTTTGCGGTAAACTGAGAAGGAGAGACAGCCAGAGGGAAGACGTGTGACAAGTGTGTCTAGGAAAGGAAGAGAGTCGTTTTTTCCCATTTCAATGGTGAATTGGATACGTTTGTGTTGTTTGTTTAGGTGGCTAAGGAATGTATTTAGAGCTTCGTGGACGTGGGGCCAAACGGCGAAAATATCGTTGACGTATCTGAGCCAAATTTTGGGCTTTAGACATGCTGTCTCTAGAGCACGTTGCTCAAAGTCTTCCATATAAAAGTTAGCTATTGGGGGAGAAAGTGGTGAGCCCATGGCTGTACCTTCTTTTTGAAGGTAAAAATTGTTTTGCCATACGAAATATCCGGAGCGGAGTACGTGGGCAAAAAGGGCCGTGATGTCATGTGGAAATATGTTCTGTAGTAGCAAGATCGTGTCATTGATTGGGACATTGGTGAAAAGGGAAGTTATGTCAAAGCTGACTAATAAATCTTGGTCGGTGAGTGTAATGTTTTTGATTTTACTGATGAAATGTTGTGTATTTTTTATGTAGGAAGGGGACTGACCTACCAATTCCTTGAGTGTGGCAGCTAATTTTTTTGCTAAGAGATAATTTGGGCTGTCAATTCCTTCAACAATTGGGTGAAGTGGTGTGCCAGGTTTGTGTATTTTTGGCAGGCCATAAATTCTGGGCGCACGGGCATACTGAGGTATTAATTTTTTTGTCGTTTCTTCGGACCATGTGTGGACGGATTTGATTAATTCAGTTGTTTTCTTTTTGTTACGTTTTGTGGTTAACCTTTTGGTAGGTGTTATGGTCCGATATTAACTGGTTCATTTTTTCAATGTATGTCGTACGGTCTAACAGGACGGTGGAATTGCCTTTATCGGCTTTCGTTATTATAATATCCTGGTTATTTTTTAAGGATTTAAGGGCTAGATTTTCGGTTTTGTTTATGTTGGTGTTTAGTTTTTTGTTAGAATTTAGTATACACGATGTTTCCATTCGTATTTTATCAGCCAGAATGGTGGTTGTTTTTGTAGTTGTATTTATCTATTTATAATATATATATATATATATATTTTTTTTTTATAATTTTCTTTCTTTCTTTATTTTTGTTTTTCCTTTCTATCACTAGAGGTCAGGCTAGAAAAAAGATTTATTAACTACGTAGATTTAGTTTACTGATATAGAAAGCATGAGCACGTAGCTTGGTTCTGTATACAGTTGTATTCTTCCGATGATGACCTCAATATAGAGGTCGAAACATCAAGTTTTATTTTATTTGTAATTAATAAAATAATCTGTTCAACATGTGTGTTTTTGAGTCCCTAAATCTACAAATATGAGTGCTGATCACCGTGTAACCCTAAAAGAAAGACTTAACTATTTATGTTGTTGTTACTGTTTATGTATGGGATGTAGGCATTGGATGCTGGTGATTTGTGTATATTAGTGTTAATGGTATATTAACTTTGTTAAGGTTGTTGAGTTGTGTGGGTATCTGATGTGATCTCACAAAAGAACTGTATGAGTTGTTGAAGGTCGTGTTATACAATATGTGTCTCTGTTGTTTCGATAGGTGATGTTGGAGTAATTCCTTATTAATGTTATGTAGCATTTCAGGTTTTTAATGCTCAGGATTCTATGTGTCACCATGTGCTGGTCGGATATTGGTTGCTGCGTATAAGGTGTCTAAATCACTGTTGACACAATTTTCCTATGTAATATTTTTAATTTTGTTAGGTGGCTGTTTGATGTGTTTGCATAGATTGTTATACCATATCTGAATAGGGATTCGCAGATACTGTGATATAGAAGTTTTTTTTATGTTGGATGGAATAATGTCTTTTACTTGGAAGAGTTTTGCTGCAATGATCCAGAGTTTGGTATGTAGGTATTCTATATGTTTTGTCCATTTAAGGTGGCAATTATCTATGTAGAGACCAAGGTATTTTGCATGTGTTAGAGGTTTGATTTTGCGACATTGGCAGGTTTTTTTTTTTGTTAATGTAGCGGCATGTGTGTGACAGTGTATCGATAGTGGTGCGGGGCGCATGATTCTTGGGTTGTGTATTATCAGCATCTGTGTTTTGGTGCCGTTGATTACAATTGCACTTTGGTAGAAGTATGTTGTGATTTCATTTAGGCCTTGTTGTGCTTTGGAGAGAGCCATGTTGATGTCTGTGTGTGTATTGCTAGTAGTGTGGTGTCATCTGCTTACTGAAATATTTGACTTCTTATGGTCATGTTATGAACATCGTTAATGTATATGTTGAATAGAGTGAGTAATAATATGGTGACTTGAGGGACACAGTGTTTTATTTGTATACCCCGGCTGTGACATGTACCTATTTTGGTTACTTGTGTTCTCTTTGAGAGGTAGTTCCTGAACATTGTATGCAGTGTTCCTCTTATACCTATTGAGTATAGTTTGGTGAGTAGTATGTCATGTTCAGGTGTATCGCATGCTTTGGTTAAGTCAAGCAGTATAAGGATGGCGTACTTGTTTTTGTCGAGAGCTTTCTTTATTGCGTTGGCAATGTCTTCTAATAAAGTGATGGTGCTTTTTGTTTTCTGAAAGCCGTATTGGTTTTGTGAGATGATGTTGTACTTCTGTAAATAGTTCTGTAGTCTGGTGTGTGTTATTTTTTCTAGAATTTATTAAATGACTGGTAGGGTAGCTATTGGTCTGTGGTTCTGAGTATCGTTTCTTTTACAATGTTTGTAAATTGGCATAATTATTGCAGTTTTTAGTTGTTGTGGAATAATGCCAGTGTCGAATATTATGTTCACAAGTCTCAAAAGTATTGGATTTATTTGTTCAAAGTGTGTTATAAGGTCTGTGAGTCTTATTTTGTCTACTCCTGGAGTGGTCTTTGGTTTTAGTTGTAAGAGTGCTTCTTTCAGTTCCTGTTTTGTTACGGGTGGAAAATACATAGTTGTTAACTTTGTGTCGGTAGTTTTTTGTTGATCATTGGTAGATTGTCTTTTTTGAGTTGTGCGATATTGTTTGTGAAGGCATGGTTGAATGAGTCTGCTAGTTCCTCTTGGTTTGTGTCCTGACCGAAGCATATAATAATAATAATGGATGTCCTGAAACAAAAGTCACCCATAACTGAAATAAAAAGTTAAGCATGCTACACATCTAATGATTACTAACTAAATGTGCAAGGAATATTATTGCATACCCCCACCCCAACATTTTATCATCTATGTACAAAACAGAATGTATAGCTCCTAGTAAAAGAAGAGACATTAAAAGATTACTTACAGAGAAAAAAAAATCAGAATGCTATTATTGCCTGATCCTAATCCATCCAGATTTTATCACTGCCATGTTAAGCATTACTGGCAATTCCTATGGCATTATTTCCTGCATACAACAGGCAGTTCTTTTTGTTCTAAGAGAAATGCAGGAAATAATGAGTATGGCATCATGAATATTTGGTACATTGTTCACAGACTGATTTCCAACATGCAAGAGAGAGAGAGAGATGTGCTGTGATAATAAAGGCAAACATACCAAAGTGAGTTGGTATGTTTCAACTCTATAGCAACTCAATGAGTTGCCTCAGCTTGCACTACCTAATGGATCAGGTGCTGCACTATCCAGGTATTTGCTTACGCTTGGAATCACCGAACTTTATATAGTTTCTATATTCGACATGAAACTCTTTGAGTTTCTTATTCGGCTAGGATATAATATCCCTTAACTTAAAAAAGGCAAACAGTTATTAAACGAGCTGCTAAGAGGTAAAAAAAAATTGATCATGTAGAATTCTTGTATTTTTATAATTGCACATTACTATTTGTTTAATGTATTTACTTTATAATGTACAGATAAGCCAAATAGCAGCATACAGAAAGTATGCTGCTATTTGGCTTACACAATACTGTTTTACATTTTGTAATTCCTTACAATTACACAAAAGCTAATATTTTCAACATAATTTTCTTTTTTTATTTTATGGAGAAGTTTCACAATAAAAATTTTACTTTCTTTTACAACATGGTATTTCATACACTTCTTTTTTTTTGCATTATGGAATCCTTTCTGTAAAAAAGGGTGTATATATCAGAAATAAAGGGGTAGAGTTTGTTGCATTGGTCAATATGTTGGGACCTCAGATTGTAGGCATAAGTGAGACCAGAATCAGACATGCAAACTGCTATCAAGTGTAAAGGGTACAGTATTTTTAGGAAGGATAGATAAGATAGAAGAGGAGGGGACATGCTGCTAATAATATCAGATGACTTGAATCCAGTTAGTATTGAGACCTATGATTGTAGTACAGTATTTCATGTGGTAGTGAGTTTGAAGCCATCTGGTGTGAGTGTGAGGGGAATCTAACACAATCAAATACATACTAGGGTGTTGTTACAGAGCTGGTGGATTGGTTGCTAGTGATAAAGAAATGCATCACCAAATAGAGAAGATGGATGCAAAAAGAATAATCATAATGGGAGATTTTAATTATCCAAACATCGATTACTCACTTACTTAATCCTCTTCACTCCACCTAGAAGCATAGATCTTCCACCATCATTTCCACCGGACACTGTTTTTTGCCTCTGTTTTTATTTGGTTCCAATTTTTATTAACATTTGTTATTTCTTTCAATATTGTTCTTTTCCATGTTTCTCTTGGCCTTCCCCATCTTCTTCTGCCCTGCAGGTTCCAATCTAGAGCCTCTTTTACTATTATTTTATCCTCTTCCTCAACACATGACCCAACCACCTTCATTTCCTTTCACATATCTGTTGCAACATGGGTTTCTGATTTGGTCTCTACCATAGTTCTTAATTTGATATTTGTTTTGGCCAATATATTCCCAGTATCATTCTTAAACACTTATTTAAGAAGACCTAGACATTATTAACTATCTTATTTTTTTATGTTTAGCATCTATGTTTCTGATCCATACATAAGTATTACTTTTACATTTGAGTTAAATATTCTCATTTTAGTTTTTATAGACAAGTTCTTATTTCTAAGTTGGTCGAAAGTTAAATAAGCCAGCTGGTTCCTTCTATTTATATCTTCAATAGTTCCTCCTTTTATTGATAATATTGAACCAAGGTATATAAACTGTTCTACTTCTTTAAGTGGTATATCTTCTATTATTATGTGTCTATTTTGATTTGCAATTATTTTCATCAACATTGTTTTTCATCAACAGAGGGAACAAGAGGTTCAAGAGTTTTGGGTTTGGTCATAGCATCCGAACAACTGATAATAACTGAGATTACATCTTCCTGTTGGAGAGAGTGACCATGTGGTTTTGACTTGGAAGATGAATAGACATGCAGGAGTATCAAAGAAAAGAGAACATATGTGGAATTATTATTATTATTATTATTATTATTATTATTACAATACAGAGCCAAGAGGCTATTTTTTACCGGCGGCATAAATTAAATTAAGGGGATAATAAATCCCTCATTATTTTAAAGCCGGATACGAAACTCGGAGATCGAAATCTAAGATCTAAGAGTTTCATGCCGAAGAACTATTGGCAAGTCCAAGTGTAAGTCATCACCTGGGTAGTACAATACTAGGGCAACTCGTTGCAAAGGTGGAGCAAGTTCCGTCACATCCTTAATATTTTCTCATAATGTAAAACTAAGCTCCTAGGAGATGTACTACTGTTTTACATTATGAGGAGAGGTCACTACCCAGACCGGTTTCGACCTTTATTGAGGTCTCATCAGTGAGCAGGTAGACGTGGAATACCAAGGTTTAAGTGAATCGAACTTACATATGCCCCTACTAACGAATTGCCAGACCGGTGTACCCATATATTATTATTACTACGATAAACAGCCAAGAGGCTATTTTTTTTTTCTGGCGGCGTAAATTAAGTTAAGGGGATAATAAATCTCTCATTATTTTAAAGCTGGATATGAAACTCGGAGATCGAAATCTAAGATCTAAGAGTTTCATGCCAAAGAACTATCTATCTATCGGCGAGTCCAAGCATAAGTCATCACCTGGGTAGTACATAGGGCAACTCGTTGCAAAGGTGGAGAAAGCTCTGTCACTATTCTTAATATTTTCTAATAATGTACAACGCAGCTCCTAGAAGCTGCGTTGCACATTATGAGAATTATTCATTAGTAGGGGTATATGTAAGGATAATGTACAACGCAGCTCCTAGGAGCTGCGTTTTTACATTATGAGAAAATATTAAGGATAGTGACGGAGCTTGCTCCACCTTTGCAATGAGTTGTCAATGTGTTGTACTACCCAGGTGATGACTTATCCTTGGACTCACCGATAGTTCTTCGGCATGAAACTCTTAGATCTTAGATTTTGATCTCTGAAGTTTCGTATCCGGCTTTAAAATAATGAGGGATTTATTATTTCCTTAACTTTATTATTATTATTATTATTATTATTATTATTACAGGTGACTCCAAGGAGTCCTTAGACTCATCGAGGGAGGCCCTAAACATCATGTCCATCACAACTATTCAACATTCGCACAGTATCTATCATACTTTGCCTTGAACTCATTTACTGTCATAGCACCCACAACAGACTCTGGCAACTTATTCCACTCATTCACCACTCAAAAAAGTAAAAAACCCAGCTCTAACACCCTTACTAACCACACTCTTTACCAGCTTCCATGGATGTCCCCTAGTCCTCCCACCACCAGTCCTGTTCTCAAAAATATCCTCTGAATTAATCCTATAGAAACCCTTCAGCAATTCGAATGTCTCAATCATTTCTCCACTTTTCCGCCTATCAACCAATTTCTGCAACCCACAAATCTTCAACCTGCTTTCATAAGGTTCATTCCATAGACCTGCTATCATCTTGGTCACTCACCTCTGGATTCTCTCAACCTCCACCCCCATCAAGAAGAAACCCTGGTACCCATACCTGGGCACAGTAGTCTAGATGGGGGGTCTTATCAAGGCTCGATACAGAGGAACAATAACCTGTTTGTCTCTGCTTGTTAAAGTATTTTTCAGCAACCAAGTGATTTGATGAGCTGATTTAACCACTTTTGCGATGTGCCCCCCCCTAAACTTCAACTCCCTATCCACCAACACTCCCAAATCCCTGGCCTCATCAATCTCCTGGAGTACAGTTCCACCAATGTGATATACTGCTGCTAATCTTTTCACCCCAAAATGCATAACCTTACATTTTGCCACATTAAATTGACATCCATTCTCCTTAGCTTAGACCTCCAATCTATCCAAATCATCCTGCAAAATTTTGACATCTTCTGCATTCACTATTGCTCTACCCAACTTTGCATCATCAGCGAACAAATGAACCGTTCCTCTCAGTTCCTTCCCTATATCGTTAATGAACAAATTAAACAGCAGTAGTCCAAGAACAGAACCCTGCGACACACCACTTGTCACAGGCCATCTTTTGTACTCTACTCTTGAGTAAACTACTCTCTGGTATCTCTGCATCAACCACTCTCCTATCCATCTCACCAACCCTATATCCATTCCCATATGTTGCAGTTTACGGATTAGAATTCCATGTGGTATCCTAAGGCCTTAGCCAGGTCCAGCAGTATCACTGTAAACCCATTACCCCTATCCAGTTCAGCCGTCACTGTGTTATAAAACCTGAGCAAGTTACTGAGGCATGATCTACCCTTCACAAAACCATGCTGTCCCCCCCCCCCCCCATACAGTATCTCATTTTCATCAGTCCATTCCTGTATTTTTCCCTTGACTACTTTCTCCAAGACCTTGACGACTCCTGATATGCTGATCGGTCGGTAATTTGCAACAGCAGTCTTGGATCCTCCTTTATGCAGTGGAACTATTTTCCCCTCTTTCCACACCCTTTGGGACTAAACCAGATCCGAGACTCAGATTAAACAATATGGTCAAGGGCACTGACAATTCTTTAGCCGCTTCACGTAAGACCCATGCTGGTATAGCATCCAATCCCACAGATGTATTCACATTAAGGTTCTGTAATAGACTATTCACCTCCACTTCATTCACCACAATTCCCATATAAACTATTGGTTCCTTCATTCCTTCAATGTCACCACCTGGATGATATACTCTTGCAAAGTGCTAGCTCAGTAATTCCACTATATCGACTGATTCGGTGACCTCCCTACCATCGGCATTCCTTAAAATCATTCTGCCATGTACAGTTTTTCTTTTACTTGCAGCATATTGAAAAAACTGTATGGGATTCTCTTTAGCTTGCATGGCTGATTTCCTTTCATAATCCACTTTTGCTTTTCTTACTACACTCGTTACCCTTCTGGCCTGCGCTTTATATCGTTCTTGTGCCTGCAGGTCATCTTTCTCCTTAAATTTCTTCCAAAGTTGTTTCTTTCTTTTTTTGCAACTCAAGTTTAATGGTGTTATTCATCCATTTAACCCCTACTTAATTTACTATTCAGACTAGGTATACAGTGAGCCATAACCTCATTCCTTGCAAATGCTCCTTGACCACTTCCCGTGCCCTATCAACATCCAGCCCTTGGAGTTTTGCATGCCATGGCACTGAACCAAGCAATCTCCTAAGCTTGTCATACTTGCCAGCATGGAAATTCCACATGTACCCTGTCTTAAGTGAAAATTTCACACATTTAGCCACCTCCCAGGTCAAGACCCTGTGTGATCACTCTCACCAACATGGTCATATTCATTACAGTCAAATTCTCAGATGCTATTACTAGGTCAAGCACTCTTGAATCCCCTAGTATTTTCCATTACATGCTGTTGGATTCTGAATGAGGAGAACTGGAAATTATTAATACTTCATTCAGAGTCCAACATAATCTGCCATTCCCTAAGCCAAATTTGCTCATCAGACTAATAATCTCTTGTTAATAGTATGCTATTCATATGATTTCTTTCAAGTTATGTTTATTAATATTTATTTGTTCATTTATTATTTTTATATGAAGTACTGTTATAAAAACTATGTGTTAATTATCACTTGTATATTATGAGATTAATATTACTAAAACAGAGATAAAAACTGTAAAATATGTAATCTTTTTATGTTGGTAAAATGTAATGTCAGAACCTTGTATGAAGCAGGTAAGCTAAGAAATGCTATCCAAGAAATGAAAAGACTTGAAATTGGAATTTTAGGAATGAGTGAAGTTAGGTGGCCAGGATCAGGCAAAACTCAAGTCAATGACATGACAATGTATCACTCTGGAAATTGCGAAAACAACCATCAAAACGGAGTTGGAATAATAATAAACAAAGATATCAATAAGTCACTGTTGAGCTTCATCCCTTACTCAGATAGGATGATGTTATTAAAACTGAAAGTACAACCACTAGATGTTAATCTTATACAAGTCTATGCCCCTACTGCTGACAAGAGTGATACAGAGATTAAAGGATTTTATGATCAATTAAAAGAACTAATGAAAAACACAAAAAAGCATGATATTAACATAGTCATGGGTGATTTCAATGCTAAAGTTGGGAAAGGTAGAAGTGGAGATGCAGTTGGTGAACATGGACTGGGCTTCTGCCAGGAAGAGGAGCTAATAATCACAAACACATGGTTTAAGCTACCACCTCGAAGATTGTATACTTGGCGATTACCACAGGATAATAATGGGAATATAGTCAGAAACCAAATTGATTACTTACTAATTAATCAACGATTTCGAAGTTCTATAAAGAGTACAAAAACCTATCCTAGTGCAGATATTGCTTCTGATCTTAACCTACTGGTGGCAGAGTTACAACTTAGACTGAAAGCTATGCTTAAGAAACATCAACAAAAAAGATTTGATTTGGGAAAATTAAAAAACACAGAGATAAGAAGCAAATTGAGTCAAGATCTGAATCAAAAGCTAGCACTTATCAAGAAATGACATCATGAGGGTTGATGAATCGTGGGACAAATTGAAATCTGTCTTCATAGAGAAATGTACCAATACCTTATGTCCTAATAGAGCAGTAAAAAAGAAAGATTGGATGACTGATGAAATTCTTTCTCTCATGGATCAACGCAGATCATATAAAAATCATAATCCAACAAAATATACAGCGGTTCAGAAAATTATTAAACACAAGATCAAAAAAGCAAAAGAAATCTGGATGAATGAAAAATGTAAAGAAATAGAAATTCTGCAGGAAAAACATGACAATTTTAATCTACACAAAAAGATGAAAGAGACCTCAGGTATATATAAGAAAAAACAATTCTGTATCCTTCGAAACAAAAAAGGGAGAAATTATATCCAAAAAGGATGACAAAATACAAGAATGGGTGAAATATATAGAAGAACTCTTTACTGATAACAGACAGAACCCAGAAAATACTTATGAACATATGGAAGGTCCATGCATTCTAAAATCAGAGGTAGAATGTGCATTAACCTCAGCTAAAAATGGTAAAGCCCTAGGACCAGATAGAATACCAGCAGAAATAGTAAAGTTATTAGAAGGTGACAACATTAACATATTAGTAAAGCTATTTAATAAGATCTACGATACAGGCATAATCCCTCAAGACTGGTTACAGTCGACCTTCATCATGCTACCTAAAAAAGTAAATGCGAAAACTTGTAATGACTATAGAATGATCAGCCTAATGAGTCACGTTCTCAAAATGTTTCTGAAAATAATTCAAAAAAGAATATACAGAAAACACCATCAGTGATACCCAATTCGGCTTTAGAAATGGCTTGGGAACAAGAGAGGCCCTTTTCTGTTCTCAGATCTTATTTCAAAAATGTATTGACCAAAACAAGGCAAAATTCATTTGCTTCATCGACTTCGAGAAAGCATTTGACAAAGTCCAACATGCTAAAATGATTGTACTATTAAAAAGAATTGGATTAGATGGTAAAGTTATCAGGATCATTGAAAACTTATATTGGAACCAAAAGGCATCTGTTCAAGTTGATGACATTATTACAGACTCCATTAACATCAAACGAGGAGTAAGGCAAGGATGTGTGCTGTCACCTCTTCTTTTTAACATCTACTCAGAAGCCATATTTCAAAAAGTCTTGGAAGGAAGAAAGGAAGGGATTAGTGTAAATGGTGAAATCATCAGTAACATCCGATATGCTGATGATACAGCTCTTCTGGCTGACAATATTCAGGATCTTCAAAATCTTTTGGAACTAATAAATGCAGAGAGTGAAAAAATGGAATTAAAAATAAATATCACCAAAACTAAATTCATGGTCATAAGTAAGAAACCAATTCTTAATTTAGCACTTTCTTTAAATAGGAAACAAATAGAAAGAGTGGCAAAGTTTAAATATCTCGGATGCTGGTTAAATGAAGATTGCAATCCAGAAATGGAAATAAAAGTTAGAATTGAAATGGCAAGAAAAAATTTTCTCTTGATGAAATCAACACTGTGTAACCGCAGTTTAAACTTAGAGCTTAGAGTACACATGGTTAAATACTATGTATGGTCTGTACTGCTGTACGGTGCAGAAACTTGGACCTCGAAGACAACATCAATAAAAAGACTTGAAGCCTTTGAGATGTGGTTATACAGACGAATGTTAAAAATCCCATGGACAGCAAAAACGTCCAATCAGGAAGTACTGGAACAAATGGGGAAATCACATGAACTTTAAGATACCATAAAAAGAAGGAAAACTGCATATCTTGGTCACCTACTTCGTAATGAAAAATATAAGATACTTCAATTGATTATAAAAGGGAAGATAAATGGAAGAAGAGGACAAGGAAGACGAAGAAAATCTTGGCTGGCAGATATCAGACAGTGGACTGGTATGAACTCTGAGAGACTGCTCAGAATAGCTGAGAATCGCTCAAAATTTGCCAAGGTGGTCGCCGACCTCCGATAGGAGATGGCACTCAAAGAAGAAGAAGAAGTAAAATGTAATGTATCCAAGTAATTCTTCAAAATAAGACTTGTTTAGTTGTTGTGAGAAATTATGTTATTTTTAGCCAGCGCATGCTTTAACGTGAGTTACTGTACAGTATGTAAGAAGCAGTTCGGTATCAACAAAAACCAGTCAGAACCAGATTTTGGCGGGAAAAGAGAGTAGGATGTTATGAGCAAGACATGAAAAAGAAGTAACACAGGAAAGAGGAAAGAGAAATAATCTGTGGTCGAACGGAGTAGAAAGGACTGGGAACCGCTCTGTATTTTGACTTATCTTTCTTTGAGCTCTTATTCTTTTATAAATTCCTATCACCTCGCAGAAGGATAGTGTTGGATGAAAGGATAATAAGAATGAGTAAGAAATATTGAAAGTTAGACAATTACGAGCAAGAAGATAAATTCTCCCAAGTTAACTAATCTGTTACTGAAACCCAGGATCCTATAATATTTGTGTGCTCTCAAAGTGTATGTATTTCAGAACCAAAGAGTGTTTCTAGGATTCTCGATAATGAGGAAGCTATACTGTTTATACCAGTAAGGATATCTTTTTTTTGCCTCGTGTGAAGTAGCAAAGCTTGTTTCTGGAGAACATGATATAGTCATATTGCTGAAATTAACTGTCAAGATTGAATGTGTGATATAGTGAAGCATTTCCTCGTAAACGTAATATATGAAGTATCTCTGGATTAATAGTTCATATTTGAATGTGTGATATAGTGAAGCCTGTTATATGAGAACGCAATGTAAAATTGAGACTGATCTTTCTGAGAACTATTAAGTTAGATTGATAAACTTTAAAGTTGCTAAACGAATGTCTGATGACTCGTGCTTTGTGATTGTTCTGAATAGTTGAACTGAGTCAATATTTAAATGCTTGAACAATAGCTTTGTTTAGAGTGAAGTTGTGTTTGAAATATTGATAATAAGAAGAGTAGAATATATATGCATAAACTCTAATCGTAAATGATATACTCAGCTGAGTAAATTACTAATGTCTTAATGAGAACTTATCCATTCTTAATTGTATTATCCTTACTAGAAATCCTTGTTGTAATGTAAATTTATGTGTTAAAGCATTAAATATTTTTATTTGAGTTGAATCTTGTGTTTGCCTGATTTCTTTCATTGCACCACTCATTAAAATAGTTTGAATCTTAGCAGGAACCCTATATATAATAAAGAGAATTTCGGCCTGAATTAAGTTGATAACTATATGGTGCTAACTGATGGTTGAGTTCACAACGTTGCTTATGCAAATTAGAACATAGAGTGGTGCAGTTAAAAATAAATCTTCTCTGTGTTTGAATGTGAAGTCAGTCAACAGCTGGAATATACAACGAAGTAGAAAGTATGACACAACAATGCTGTCTCAGATAGTTATCCCATAGTACCTGAATAAAATCCAGTTCCTTCCTCACATGTGTCCTCTCCTCCTTCCAATCAATGTTACCATAGTTGAAATTCCCCATAATAATTACCCTCCTTCCACTCATTTCATCAATTTGTCTATGCATACTATCTCCACCATCTATTCCATCACCTGGTCTATAGCAGCACCCAACTGTACATTTTGTTCTGTTAGTCTCAATCTCACACCAAATAGCCTCAAATGAGCTCTTTTCACTATCCTGCAATACAACTTCTATTCTCCTTGGCTGCAGTTTATCAGTTATCATCAGTAACACTCCTTCCCCCATTTTATTCTCTCTCTCTGTTCCTCCTGAACACACTATAACCTACACATTCTATCCCACTAACTATATCATCTTCTGTAGCCATGTTTCACTAATGCCAATAACCTGTGGTCAGGAAGCACCAACCAAGGCCAAAAATTCTTCCTTCTTGTTCCTAATACTCCTGGCATTAGTATACATGAAATGCAGGTCCATTTGTCCCACCCCTATCTTGATGCATTATACTAACTATCCCATTCTGATTTCTTGTCGTTCGTACTGGCTCGGGCACATTATATACATTCTTACACTCAACTGCCTCACTGATGTCTGTATATCCACTTCCTTCTTAATAGTTCTAGTTTCCCTAATTTTGCACATCCACATATAAGGCAGGTGATTATAATAGTATTAGATATCAACTTGGGACAGTTCCATAGAGGGCAGGAATTGGAAGGCTGGGATATCATTAGAGCGTGGGAAACTGTGAAGGAATATTTGTTGGCAGCAATAGTAAGCTGTATTCCATGAGTGAAGAAGAGGACACAATTTGGTACCAATTACATATTTGGTTTAATCCTTTATCCAAGTGTAAGCAAACAAAAGTTGTGCCTGAAATATTTTCACTACAGGGGCAACTCATGGTAAAGGTGGTATAAGTTCTGATCATTGCCTTAGTATTTCATAATGCAAAGCACATATCCTTATGGTTATGTAAAATGCTATGCATTATGGAAAAGATCACTACCCAGACCAGTTTACCTGTATTAAGTGCGGAGGTTACCTCTCCAAAAACTCGTGGGATCCCCTGGATCACCCAACAAATGAGCGACCCAAAGAATCAAAACTTAGCATTGTTCCTCCCGCAGTAACAGACTCACGTTGTCACTGAGAAGAACTCCCAGAGTTTGGCTCCACCCAGTGCAGGCTCATCCCACTACTCAGCAGAATCGCTCATATTTTATCTAAGGGGTAACAGCAACAGCTGTGCCTCAGTTAACTTCATGGGCTGCAGCATTGCCATCCATTACCCCCTCTACCTGGCTAACAGCAACAGCCAAGCCTCAGTTAGAACTTCATTGGCTACAGCATTGCCAACCATCATCCACGCTTCCAAACAGTTTCGACCCTTAGGGGGGGGGTCTCATCAGTAGGAGCCAGACTCAGAGGTGGTGATACTAAGGTGGAAGTAATGCAAAAGTCATATCACCATATACCAGTTGCCAAAAGGTGTCAACACCTTATTATTAAAATTCTCTGGATTAGTGACAGTTGATGTGAGTTTTTTCACTTGGCTATGTTACCAATTACATATTTGGTTTAATCCTTTATCTAAGTGTAAGCAAACAAAGTTTGTGCCTGAAATATTTTCAGGACTGGAGCAACTCGTGGTAAAGGTGGTATAAGTTCTGATCACTTGCCTTAGTATCCCATAATGCAAAGCATATATCCTTATGGGTATGTAAAATGCTATGCATTATGGAAAGGATCACTACCCAGACCGGTTTTGACCTTTATTGAAGTCTTATCAGTGGGAGCTAGACCCAGAGGTGGTGGTGGTGGTAATACTAAGGTGGAAGTAATGTAGAAGTCATATCACCATATACCAGTTGCCAAAAGGTGTCAACACCTGGATGACAAACAATATCAAACAGGAACTGCAGTTGAAAAAGAGGTTATGGAAGAGATATAAGGAGAGGGGTGGAGAGCAGATGAATGAGGAATATAAGACTCAGGCCAAGAGAGTAACTAAAATGGTAAGGAAAGCGAAACTGGAATATGGGAAGAGACTGGCACTAAGATCCAAAGATAATCCTAGGGAATTTTTTAGCTATGTGGCCAGTAGGAGGAGAAATGATTGTGAAAGAATGACTTTGTGGGATAAAAATGGGAATAGAGTGACTGATGCAGAAGATGCAGTGGAGTTGTTCAGTAAACACTTTATGGGAGTATTTCTCCTGGGGAAGTAAATTTTAATACTAGAGGGATAGAGCAGGTTCGAGGTTTAGAGCTGCAAGAGGAGAGTATGTTCCAAATACTGAGTACTCTGGATGTCAGTAAAGCTGTGGGATTGGATGGTTATTTCACCATGGGCTTTGAGAGAATATGCTAAAGAACTGACAGCTCCATTGACCTGGCATTTCAATGAAAGTCTGGCTACAAGAAAGGTGCCCAAGGAATGGAATGAAGGTAAGATAGTGCCATTGCATAAAGGTGGTAGCAGAAAGAAGTGTCTAATTATAGGCCAGTTTGTGTTTCATCAGTAGTTGTAAAGATCTTGGAGAAATTAGTGATTGGGCATTGGGCATATACGGCATTGGGCAGATGCTGTATACATGGTTTATGTTTATATATATGTAATGATATTTGTGAGAGTCAACATGAATTTGTTAAGGAGGCACTCTTGCTTTAGTAATATGATTGCCTTTTATAATAAAGTGACAAGAGCATTTGATGAGGGAAAGGCATATACTGCCATTTTTTTTTTTTTATTTTGCAAAGGCATTTAACAGGGTGCCACATAAGCTGATATTTAAGTTGCAGCACATGGATTTTAGATGTCAGGTTAGTCAGGATTGGCTGTCTGATAGATATCAGAGAGTTGTGTATGGTGGGGCAGTATCAAGGAGGCAGAAGGTTACAAGTGAGGTCCCACAGGGCTCAGTACTGGGACCTGTATTGTTTGATATAAAGGTTAAACAATACAGTACTGGGACCTGTATTGTTTAACCTTTATATCAATGACATTGTCAGTGGATTGCAGGGGGATATTCAGTTGTTTGCAGATGATGCGAAGCTGGGAAGGGTTATTAGTAATAATGCACATGTGGCAGCCCTGCAAGAGGATTTGAATAAATTAGACAGATGGGCGAATGAATGGGGATATCGGTTTAATGCAGCAAAATGTAAAGTCTTGAAGTTTGGGATACATTAATGGAAGGCTGCATACTCGATTGGAGGAGCTGTACTGGAAAAAGTAAGAGAAACAAGAGATCGGGGGGGGGTAATGATTGATAGAAAACTGAAATTCAGGGACTATATTACAAAGGTGGTGAAGGTAACCCAGAGGATTGCTGTAATACTGAGAAGGACACTGACCTGCAGAGATAAAAGAGTTATCATTCCATTGTATAAGATCCTGATCAGACCACATTTAGACTATTGTTCTCAAATTCGATACTCAGCATTTGAAGGGGATAAATTAACTGTGGAAAGGGTACAGAGGCATAAACAAAGTTGGTTTCAGGACTGTATACAATGTTAGTTATGAGGATCGGTCGAGGGAATGTGAACTGCAGAGTTTGGTAGATAGAAGAAGGAGACGTGATATGATTGAGACTTGTAAAGTTACAGGTTGACACTTGGGAGTTCTTTTGCTTGGTGGAACAGCAGGAAGAAGCGACGACAAGGGACCATCCCTGGAAGTTGCAAAGGAAGCTGTGAGCAAGAGGGTAAGGAGTGGTTTCTTTGCATGGAGGGTGGTTGAACCATGGAATGCATTGCCTGATAGAGTGGTAGAGTAAGAACGGTCAATGAGTTCAAGGAGTGGTATGATAGACTTTGTGTTTCCTAGGAAGGAAAGAGTGGATATTAAAATGAGAAGAACAAGAAGGCATTCCTGGAAGTTGTATAAAGATGTGGCGAAGGAGAGTGTGAAGAGATTACATGAAGAGTTGTTGGCAAGTGAAATGCTTTGCCAGAGTGCATTGCGAATGAAGGGAGTATAAAAAATGTTCTAAGTTCAATATGATAGATATGTTGCTGGTTGAGAGGGCCTTCTATGATGAGTGTATTGACTCCATGGAAGTTATTGTAATAATAATATCTTTCAATTTAGTACCCTTAAATAACCAAAAACATAGATTAAATTTACTTTAAATTAAAGATGCCAAGAAATTATGTTCTTGGTTTAATCCTTTATCATGAGTGAAGTAACTTCACGACTGGGCAACTCGTATATAGATACTAATGACTTAACATTACTTGCTTTGATATCCCATAATGCAAAGCACATTCTTTACAAACATGTATAATGCTATGCATTATACATGTACACACAGACTGGTTTTGATTTTTATTGAGGTGAAAAGTAAAGGGGTGCTCATCATAGACCTAGAGTAGTTAGTATAAGGGTGAAAGAGCCTGATAGTATTAGGAGAAAGAAAAGACAGATAGATAGTATAAGAGATAGAGTCAAGGCCTCAGCTGTTTTATATCATTATATAGCCAAAGGCTATCGGTTTTTCTTTTTCACCAATCTCATAGATAAATGACCAAAAGAGTAATTGAAACTAAAGTGCAAAGATGACTGATACCCAGGTGGTTAGCCTTATCTGAGTTAAATGCCTTGAGTTGGCCCTCACTGCCTGGAATTGCTCTCCAGTCATCCCTGCAATTGTCTATAAGACCACATTAAATTAAGAGGATGTAACTATTTAAAAAACCTCTCATTGCAAGAATAGACAAAATTTTATCTACCCCTTGGTGAATATTGCATAATATGGGTGTTCTACACCATCTAGTCAAAAATTTGATATCCCCTAGAATGCTTCTTTCTAAATACAAAAATCATCTGACTGAACAATAAAATTTCCACATTACAATATTATCAAGCATTTGGATGTCATATTGCTGGTTTTTAAATCCATGTTTCTTTCTAACCTTCCATAAATGATATTTTAATTCATTTATTATAAAAATCAAAATTCTCTTCCCATTGCTGACAGATGGTGGGTACTACAAAAAAAATAACCTGTTCTGTTGTAAGTAATGGAATGCCCAACACATTACATAATCTCTTCCAAACACGCAGGGCAAGAGAGCAGCTGTAGAATGCATGTTCTACTGTTTTCAATTGGTAACAGATGTCACAGATTGGATCCCTGAGGTTAAAGTACCACCATTTGATGATATTGACTGGAAGGTGGCCATATGCAACTCTCCAAGCAAGATCTCTCCTGTTAGGTTATCCTTGGAACTTCAATAAGTTATGAAACAAAAGCATTGTTGTCAGTACCCAACTGTGGAAGTTTGCGACAAAAGGGATTAAAGATTTCTTTATACCAAAATTTTACTTTTTTTTTAATGGAATGAATGGCAATGCCATAGTGTTGTAGCATTCTTAGAGTTAAGCACAGAGTGTTGTAGTATTCAAGAACAATCTCAGCTTTTGGACCTTTATAATCATTTACTCCAAACAGGAGAAGATGAAAACCCAGGTAGTACAGGAGAAGGTCTGTACATGTGTGATTGGTTTACAACATTTTATGAATTTTTGAAGCTATATTGCTTAAATAGCAGAATTTTAAGACTGGAAGCCCAAATCCTCCATGCTTCTTCGATAGTTGAAGAAATTCCTTTTTAACTTCTTGGCATCGACTGGACCAAAAAAATTGCACAGGCTTACTATATTATTGCTTTTCTTTAGCTTCTGTGATGTCTGTAATATTTATTATGTACAACTGAGCAGGAAAGATACATATGGTTTTTGAGTACTCTGGCTTTAGAAGAAAAGGAAAGTGGCCCTATTTTCCATTCTTCTAAGGTGTCAAAGTTCTTGTATATAAGTTCTTGAACTGGTAATATTGGATAAGTGGAGAAGAAAATTTCCAAATACAATTAGGGCTTCTCTCTCAGGAGTTAGTCCAAAATGAATGTCTCCAAGATTCCACTTTCCAAGAACTTTTAATTTTGTTTTTGTCTGCATTAGTAGTTAATCCACTAATCTTACTGAATTTTTCCAAAATATCAAGAGAGATATATATGGAATTATTATCCTTCAAAGTGCCCACTACATCATCGGCATATGCTAATACCTTATTTTCCTTCATAACTGAAAGAACTGTTATTCCTTGCACAGCATGTGTATTGTCAACTTCCTGTAAGAAATGTTCAAGAATCAATGCAAAGAGCAATGGACTAAGAGGGCAACCTTGCTTGATTCTTTTTCGAATTTTGACCAGGTCTGACAGGAACCCATTAACTAGGAGGTAAGTGGTTGAATTGGCATAGGCTCTTTTGATAATGGATAGCAGCTTTTTACCTATACCAATTTGCTGGAGTTTGTGGAACAGAAAGGGATACTGGACATTATCAAATTCTTGAGTAAGGTCTACTGATAGCACCGCCATCAACTGCCTTTTCATATTAACTAAGTGGATTAGATCTCACGTAGCAGAAATGGACTAAATTCTACTGCTTGGCCTGGAACTCCATACACCTGTGTTTTTTTAATTATATATCTCATTCCCACTTTGAGCCTGTTATTGATAATGCAGAAAAATATCTTATAGTCAGTATTAGAGAGAGAAATAAGTCTCCAGCTGCTGATTAAGGTGTGATCTCTATTAGGTTTAAGAATGAGGATGGTATGGCTTGCTACAAATTCACTTGGTATGTGTCCTGATGAGAGAAAAGAATTAAATAGTATAACCAGAATGAGAAGAATAAAATCTTGGGCCTCGCAGTAAAGTTCTATCCCGAGACTATCAGGTCCTGGGGATTTTCTTGTCTGGCAATCTTTATAGGCTGTGGTAACTTCAGATACTGTAATGGGTCTGTCAAGCTCATCTTGGATATGAACAGGAAAGCCATTAATGTTTTAAGAGTTATAATTTCCCACAGTACTATTGTCTTCAAACAGATTTTTGTAGTGTTTTTGAAAGGAGTCAAGAATGTCTTGAGTGGTGGACATGTCTTCACCACAAATTTGAGTGATAGTCCTTTCTTCGTGGAATTTAGTGAATTGTCTATTGAAGAATGCAGCTGAAGGGCAATCTGTTGTATTCTTACTTTAAAATTTCTTTCTTCTACTTGTTTCTGCTTTTCCACTTTTATCTCTATGTTAATTACATAAAATATAGAGCCATAGGCTTCATTTCGGTGATGTGAACATTATTTAAATTAAGGGGATATTAAATCCCACATTGTTTTAAAACTGAATAAGAAACTCAAAATCGGAATCAAAGAGTTTCATGCTGAACATAGTAAACTATAAAAGTATCGGCGACTACTAACGTAAGCTAAAGCATGTAGTCCAAGTACGTAGTACAAACTAAAGTAACTCGTAGCAAAGGTGTGTGGAAGTTCTGATCACTATTCTTAGTATTTCCCATAATGTAAAACCCATCTCCTAGGAGATATATGATGTTATACATTATGGTGGGAGGTCACTACCCAGACCGATTTCGATCTTTATTGAGATCTCATTAGTGAGTAGCTAGACCAAATTAATACCAAGGGTATAGCGAAAAGAACTTATATATTTTGCTATACGAGTTGTCAAAAAGATGCACCCATTCAATTACATAAAATATAGAGCCAATAGGCTTCATTTCAGCGATGTAAACATTATTTAAATTAAGTAGATATTAAATCTCACATTGTTTTAAAATCGAATAAGAAACTCAAAGATCGGAATCAAAGAGTTTCATGCTGAATATAGTAAACTATAAAAGTATCTGCTACTACTAGCGTAGGCTAAAGCACATAGTCCAAGTAAGTAGTACAAACTAGGGTAACTTGTAGCAAAGTGTGGAAGTTCTGATCGCTATTCTTAGTATTTCCCATAATGTAAAACCCATTTCCTAGGAGATATATGATGTTATACATTATGGTGGAAGGTCACTACCCAGACCGGTTTCAATCTTTATTGAGATCTCATCAGACCTTTTTTGAGGTCTCTATATTAATGTTTCTAATGATGTTGTTACATTTTATACTATTGTTTTAGTTTGTTATGAACCAGCTTCTTTCTATACAGGTCTTTCAACTTTTTTTCTTTTGAGGAAAGCCTGTTCCTTTCTCTATTCCATCATATTCTGTATTACTGGTTGTTTGAATTTTAATCACATATCCCAATTCCTGGTAACATTATTCCAATTTAAACAAAGGGTCTGGAATTTGGTCTTGAAATTTGGTAGACGTCTCCATGGTCCAGAATTAATCTCTACTTGTTCCCTGCAGTGGAACTTAAGTAGAACTGGATTATGATCTGACATGTTAATGTCAAGATGTTTTATCTGAATTACCCTATTTATAAGGGAAGAAGAGATATAAATTCGATCAAGACAGGTACCAATACTTTGATTCATGTATGTGTAAGCCTGAAGATTACGATTGCGAATCGTCCATATGTCTACTAGTTGAGCATTGTCGAGACATGTTTTTAACTGTGCATCTCCCATTTTTCCACTCCTGGGATGTCCTCCTATTTTGTCTAATGTTGAATTTTCAATACAATTCCAATCTCCAGCTACTATGATGTAGTGGGCACCGTATAAATATGGCTCCAGTTCCTGGAAGAATTTTTTTCTAATTGTTCCATTGGATGGAACATAAACATTTATAAACTTTATTACACATCCACAATATTTCCAGTCTATTTACAAGATTTTCTCTTCTGCATCCCTTTGGATATTACAGAATAACCCAAGGGGGGGGGGGACAACAATAAGAACTCCTACTCCAGCTCTGTTAATTCTTCCAAAGCTTCAATAAGAAAGAACTGGATATCTATCTGTTAAAGTTTTTATATCTTTACATTTGTAGAAGCATGTTTCTTGGGGAAACAAAAACCTATATTATGGTGTAGCATAAGTTTCCATATAGTTTCTTGTTTAATTTGCCTGTGGAATCCTCATACATTCAATGAGGCGATGATATGATTAGTGAAGTGTCACTGGTAAGTCTTTAACTTCTAGATTTTGAATGAACCTGATGGGGTCTTCGATCTGTGAAGGAGGAGCAATTGTGTAGCCTGTTTCTTGTAAACTTTTTTTTTATTATAGTTTTTTTACAGTTGCTTTCCATTATTTCAATTTCATGCCTATTGTTCTTGATTTAGAATCTAGTTATTTTCTTTTCATGTAGATAATAATTGTACTGAGAAACCTTTAAATCAGTAAACTTTATTTATTTTTTCTTTAATTGTATCTCTTAATTTCCTTATATTGCATGAGATTGGTTCTTCATAGTCCATAAACTTTTCTGAGCCTGAAGAATTTTCATTTGACGATCCGCAACCTTTTCCATCTTTACATTTTTTATTGCTCCTTTTTCTTATAGACGTACAGGTATCCCTTGCTTAACGCGGATTTGATTATCGTGGCGAAATTAATTGAGGCAATCCCTTGATATATGCGGTAAGAGTTTTGATTAATGCGCCTTCAAATTTATCATGCTCACGCCACGAGGCTGCTAGCCTTGTGGTCATCCAAATTCTCTTAATGATCTGTGTGAGAATGTGAAAGTTTTATTTTTCCCACCAAATACAACATCATAGTTACAACCCATGGACATGGGAGTCATTGCAACTTTCAAAGCTTATTTTCTTAAAAAGACATTCTCAAAGGCAGTTGAAACAACAACGGGTAAAAATCATGAAAATCATGCCACGAGGCTAGGAAAATCACGCCACGAGGCTGAGTGTCAGCCAGTTACTTCGCTGCTAGCATTAAGAGTGGGTGCATTACAAACTCCAGTTGTTCTGTTGTATGTATTTACAAATTATGTTCTTCATAAATTTTACAGCCCATTGATCATGTCAAAGAATAAGAGCAATCCCACAACCGGATCATTAAGTGAAAAAAAGAAGAGGAAGGTAATTACCTTAGATACAAAACTTGATATAATTAAAAGATTTAAACGTGGTGAAAGTAAAAGTAAGGTTGGATGCGAATTTGGTTTTAACAAGTCTACAATACGGACTATTTTATCCAAAGCTGATGAGCATTGTGAGCAAGGTAAACTGGCATCTATATCTGCAAGTATGCAATGCACACGTAACCAGAATGTTATAATGGTTGAAATGGAAGATCTGTTGATTATTTGGCTGGAAGACTGCAATCAGAAGAGAATTCCAGTTAGTGCCTATAATATCACGCCAAAGCTCTAAGCCTGTTTTCAAGACTTAAAGAAACTAAATATAAAGAAGACAATTCAAAATTTGCATCTAGCTAAGGCTGGCTTGAAAATTTTAAATCTAGAACTGGACTAAAGAATGTGAAAATAATAGGTGAAGCTGCAAGTACAGATGAAGATGCTGCATCCACATTTCCTGCTGAGCTGCAGAAAATTATCAAAGAAAATGATTACGATTACCACCAAATTTTCAATGTAGATGAAACTAGACTCTATTGAAAAAAAATGCCATCTAGAACTTTTATATCAAAAAAAGAAGCAGTGCAGTCTGGCTATAAAGTATCAAAAGATCGCTTAACTGTTATGCTTGGAGGGAATGCTAATGGAGATTTTAAATTGAAGCCGCTGCTTGTCTATCGAACTCAGAACCCAAGGACTTTAAAAGGATGTAACACAAGAACTCTTTACCTGTAATTTGACGGGCGAATCAGAAGGCTTGGGTTAACTAAAGTCTATTCGGTTTAAGTCTTATTTTTGCCCGGCAATTGAAACTTATTGCAAGATAAATAATTTAGCTTTCAAAGCTCTTTTGCTTTTAGACAATGCACCTGGCCATCCAAATTCTCTTAATGATCTGTGTGAGAATGTGAAAGTTTTATGGACATGGGTGTCATTGCAACTTTCAAAGCCTATTTTCTTAAAAAGACATTCTCAAAGGCAGTAGAAACAACAACGAGAGAAAATACGATTACGTTCCACGAATTTTGGACAAAATTTAACATTAAACGCGCAATTGAGAACATTCTCGTGACTCGTGGGAGCAAGTGTCTTCTAGTTGCATGAAAGCTGTTTGGAAAAACCTGCCAGAATGCGCTAATGACTTGGGTTGTTTTCAAAATCCTGTGAACAACGTAGTCAAAGAAATCGTTGCAGTTGTTGAAGACCTCAGTTTTGATGGTGTTGATGCAGATGTTAAAGAATTATTGGATTCAAATTCAAAAGATTTCAGTGACAACGATCTTCTTGAAATCGAACAATGCACATATGAAGACAACGAACAAATGGAATGTGAAGATGAGGTTTCAAATGAAACAACAGTCAAAGAACTGGATGGAATATTTCGCAGTTTAGAATCGCTTAAGCAGCAAGTAATGGATATGAATCCAGATGTTAATCAAAGAATTCTTGTTTGCCGAGGTCTAGAGAGTCATTTTGCTTGTTTCGTAGAATTTATGCCAATAAGAAAAAACTAAAACTGTTCAAATGACTCTTTATAACTTCTTCTGATTAAAAAAAAATTGCAGTAACTAATGTAGGTACAAGTATTTATTAAACATTTACTTTGCATTCATTTTTTATCTTTCCTAAAAGAGTACCATATAAAACAAACTATTAGTACAGTAATCGATCAGGGACGAATTGTACTTTTTACCATTGATTATTAGATTTGATTAATGCGATTTTGATTTACGCGGTAACATCGAGGGATTAATTAACCGCGTTAATCGAGGGATACCTGTAGTTGATTTTTTAATTTTTTTCTCTATCTTCAATTTTTTTTATTAATTCATCTTTCCTTTTTGATGATCTTATCTGCATATTAAGTTCTTTCAGTTGTCTTACTTGTTTTTCTGTTTCTTCTCCAGTTTCTCCTTATAGAACAGTTTCATGTTTTTGCATTTCATCTTGTATCTGTTCAGTTGTTATACTAGGTTCATTACTGATAATTTCAAATGATGTTCCATCCATATTTAACTGGGAAAGTGGCTCCTGCCGTTTTGGGATTTTTGAACTAATTTGTAGCTGATTTCATTGCACACTTTTTGTCATTTTACCAAGTGTAATTTATTTAAAAGCATCAACATTTATCGTCTTTACTAGACTGAATTGAAAGATCTGGGAACTCTTCATTATGTCTATCTGATATATATGTACACATTGTTCTAATTGGCTCTACTGGTGCTCCCACTCTTTCAGCAAAAGTTCTAAAATGACAGGTGTTAATGTGGTGTTTCAGAACTTTTGCATTTCTAACAGGGGTTTGAGACACTAATTAGCGATATGTCCAATTTCCATGCAGTTGAAACATTTAGATTTGGGGCAGTTACCACCCCAAGTGATCATATGAACCACAACACAGGCACTGCCTTTTATACTCCAGGATAGTTTATGATAACTTGGGTTGTACTGCTGTTGACAAAATTTGGTATGGGTGTCGTCATATCCATTGTGAAGGTGACATCACCAGAAAACCAGTTTGGATCTTCATCTGATTAACACTTTTGTATGTTACTAATCTTACTTAATTTCGAGAATGTTTGTATAAGAATTTCATTACTGTTCTTTATATATTCCATTGGAAATCTTTCAATTTTTACCTGGTTCCTGACCATTACAGGAATAACTATGCTGACTTCGAAAGTAAAACACTGTAATGGTTTGTCCCTTGTTTCCACATCTTTTAGCTACAATTAAATATTTATTGAAGTCTCATCAGTGGAAGCCAGATCCAGTAATGATACCATGGTTGAAGTAATGCAGAAGTCATATTTCCAGATACAAGTAGCCAAAAGGTGTCAAAATCTTATTACAGAAATACTCTGGATTAGAGATAGATGTTGAAAGTTTTTCCACTTGGTTATACTATAACTTAAAGATGCCAAGAAATTATATATGTCTGTAAGGGTATGTGCATTGAAAATGGGATACTAAGCAACTGATGTGAAGTCATTAGCCTCTGTATACAAGTAGCCCAGTCGTGAAGTGACTTCACACGCAAACTTTGATACACTTGGATAAAGGGTGAAACTAAGAATATATTTTCTTGGCATCTTTAATTTATAGTATAACCAAGTGGAAAAACTTTCAACAAAATAAATTTACTTTAGAAAATGAGAACAAGATTTGAACAACATGGGACCAAGGAATGATCCCTGTAGTACTGGTGACCTTATATCCTGCAAATTCCTTCTCTCCCTGTAACCCACTTTTTGATATCTGTCACTCATCCATCCTCTTATCCACACTGATAGTTTATAATCCAATCTTACATCCTCCAGCTTATGAAAGAGCCTTCCCTTTCAGAAGTCTTACAAAGTCCACAAGTATTATGGTATCTTCAGAGGAGTAGCCACCTCTTCACACAATATTAGATGGAAAAAAACAAAAGTACTACATAACAGTCATTATAAGTCAGAGGGTTATTTTTGGTATTAGCATTATCTTTAAAACATTCCCCAAATCTCCACAAGTATGGCTGTATCAGTTTACAAAAATTTGGGAGATAGTCATGTTAAGATCAAATTAATACCTATCAAGCTCTCTGTCTGTACCCAACTATAGAAACAATAATGGTGCCTATTAGGAATTGTCTTGTCTATTACAGTTTTTAACTGTTCTGGTTATTAACTAATTGTTGCTGTTTGAGTACTATGACAAACCATTTGTGCTCTGAAAATGTTGGATATAAAACCAACAAAATTTCAGCAAATAAGTAAAAATACATTTTCTTTAGTTTCTTGTGGTGTGAATTTAACCACCATTATGGGTACAGCATTTTTCAGCAGGACAGGAGGGGAAAGCGTGGTGGTGGGGTACTGCTTATGATAAGTGACGACCTATGTCCTCTAAGAGTGGAGGCTTTGGAAGGAAGTGAGACAAATGATTTTGAGAGCATGTGGTGTGAGGTAGAGGTAGGCAAGACAGGATATTTAGTGGGGGTGTTGCTACAGACCCAGGAGCACAGAGGATGGGGACCAGGAGATGTTTAGACAGTTAAGTTTGGCAAGTGCAAGAAGAATGATTGTTATGGGAGATTTTAACTACAGTAGTATAAATTGGAGAGAGGAAGATGCATGTAGCAATAGTAGCAAATGTCTTAGGCAACATGTAATACAGGGAACAAGAGGTTCAAGAGTTTTGGATTTGGTTATAGCATCAGAAGAACTGATAATAACTGAGATGACATCTCTCCCACCAGTTGGAGAGAGTGACCATATGGTTTTGACTTAGAAAATGAATAGACATGCAGGAGTATCAAACAAACAGACAGGAACGTATATGGAATTATAAGGCAGGTGATTATAATAGTCCAAGACGTCAACTTGGGGAAGTTTCATGGAGGGTGGAATTGGAAAGCCGGGATATCATTAGTGCGTGAGAAATTGTGAAAGAATATTTCTTAGCAGCAATGGCAAGTTGTATACCACGAGTGAAGAAGAGAACACAATTTGGAGTAAATTGGATGACAAACAATATTAAACAGGAATTGCATGCAAAAAAGAGGCTATGGAAGAGATATAAGGAGACAGGTGAAGAGAAGATGCATGAAGAATATAAGACACAGGCCAGAAGAGTGATTAGTATGGTAAGGAAGGCGAAACTGGAATATGAGCGGAGATTGGCCCTAAGATCCAAAGAAAATCCTAGGGAATTTTTTAGCTATGTGGCCAGCTATGTAGGATTTTTTAGCTATGTAGGAGGAGAAATGACTGTGGAAGAATGATATTGCGGGATAAAAATGGGAATAGAATGACTGATGCAGAGGACATAGTGGAATTGTTCAATGAACACTTTATTGGAGTATTTCATCCTGGAGGAGTCAGTTTTAATACTAGATTGATAGGGAAGGCTCGAGGTTAAGAGGTACAGGAGTAGAGTGTGTTTCAAATACTGAGTACTCTGGATGTCAGTAAAGCTGTGTGACTGGATGGTATTTCACCACAAGTTTTGAGAGAATGTGCTAAAGAATTGACAGCTCTTTTGACCTGGCTTTTCAATGAAAGTCTGGCTGTGGGAAAGGTACCCATGGAATGGAAGGAAAGTAAGATAGTGCCATTGCATAAGGGTGGTAGCAGACTGGAAGTGTCTAATTATAGGCCAGTTTGCATATCATCAGTAGTTGTTAAGATCTTGGAGAAAGCAATGAGGGACCGTATACAGCACTGGGCAGATGAGGGTGGTGTTATCCGTGAGAGTCAACATGGATTTGTGAAAGGGCGCTCTTGTTTTAGCAATATGCTAGCCTTTTATAATAAAGTTACAAGAACATTAGATGAGGGAAAGGCATATGCTGCAATTTTCTTAGACTTAGCAAAGGCATTTGACAGGGTGTCACATGATAAGCTGATATTTAAGTTGCAGCACATGGGTCTGGATATCAGATTGGTCAACTGGATTCAGGATTGGCTGTCTGATAGGTATCAGAGAGTTGTGTGTGGTGGAGCAGCTTCAAGAAGGCAGACGATTACAAGTGGGGTCCCACAGGGCTCAGTACTAGACCTATATTGTTTAACCTTTATATCAATGACATTGCTAGTGGATTGCAAGGGGATATTCAGTTGTTTGCAGATGATGCAAAGTTGGGAAGGATTATTAGTAATAGTGTAGATGTGGTAGCCCTGCAAGAGGATTTGAATAAGCTAGATAGATGGGGAAATTAATGGGAGGGAGGGTGTCAGTTTAATGCAGCAAAATGTAAGGTCTTGAGGTTTGGGAAACATCGATGGGATGCTGCATACTCTATGGGAGGAGTTATACTGGAGGAAGTAGGGGAGACGAGATCTGGGGTTGATGATTGATAGAAACCTGAAATTTAGGGGAAATATTGCAAACGTGGTGAAGGTAACACAGAGGGTTGCTGCAATTATGAGAAGGACACTGACCTGCAGAGATAAAAGGATTATCATTCCGTTGTATAAGTCTCTGATCAGACCATACTTAGACTATTGTTCTCAGATTTGGTCCCTGGAATTTGAAGGGGATAAATTAACTGTGGAAAGGGTACAAAGACGGATGACAAAGATGGTTTCAGGACTGTACAATTTTGGTTATGAGGATCGGCTGAAGGAATGTAGACTGCTGAGTTTGGTGGATAGAAGAAGGAGAGGTGATGTGATTGAGACTTTTAAACTGTTGAGAGGTGGTTACAGGGTTGACACTGGGGAGTTCTTTTGCTTGGTTGAACAGCAGGAAGGAGTGATGACAAGAGGCCATCCCTGCAAATTACGAAAGGAAACCGTGAGCAAGAGGGCGAGGAGTGGTTTTTTTGCATGGAGGGTGGTTGAACCGTGGAATGCATTGCCTGATGGAGTGGTGAGAGCGAGAACGGTCAACGTGTTTAAGGAGTGGTATGATAGACTTTGTGTTTCTTAGGGTGGGGGGACCTCCCCTTGATGAATTTTGACAGACTTTATGTTCTAAGGAAGGATCTCCCACGATGAGTCTTTTGACTCCATGGAGACCTGAATAATAATAATAATAGTGTGTGTGTGTGTGTGTGTGTGTGTGTGTGTGTGTGTGTGTGTGTGTGTGTGTGTGTGTGTAAAATCATGGTGTCCATTCCCCCTTGTCTAACTCAACTGTAACATTATTATTAAATGTAAGCAAGCTATTCAAACATGACCCTCTCTTAGTAAACTCATGCTGTTCTTTGCAATGTATAGATTTTCTATCATACTCTTTCTGTATACAAATTCTTACCAACTTTTCCAAAATCTTCACCACTATATTTTTACTTTCAATTTTGCTATTTAGGAAACTTGGACAACAAGCACGAGAATCACTTGAACAACAACATGAAGTTTTTCTAAGAGGATATGAAACACGACTAAACTACATAAGTATCGCCAAAGAAATGAAAAATGAGCTGCAGGTAATGACAATGTTTTTCTTTCCGTTATTTTTTATTGGAAGAAGAAAAGGCTAAATTTCCTTTGACTTATAAATAAAAGTGATAAGAAATTAATATTTTTTTGTTCATTTCAATTAAACATCCTATAATGACTACTAAAGCAGCAAACAGCACTGTTATTGTATAAAGTAGTAGCATAAAATTGAATATCATTTAATTTTATGCTACTTCAATTAAATTTTACAAAAGCTCTGATTCGAGAGTACATTTTACTTGAAGCCACTAAAAGTAAATTTTAGCCCCCACCCCCAAAATCTTAATTTAGCATTCTTTTTAATAAAGTAAAAATCAAATCTTGCTGTCAAACAAAATAGGGAGAGCCTCCATAGCTTAGTCAGTATAGACGAAGCCTTTTGGTCGGAAAGACCTAGATTCAATTCCCATCTATGAAGTGAGGAACCTTTATCTGGTCTCTTTTAACAAAAGGTGAGTTAGCCGGTCTCATACAGAGGTGTGTGTGTGGGGGGGTGGTTCACCCAGAAACTAACCCCCTCCCCCCCCGAACAAGTAAACTGGCCCCATGAATACATGGATTACAATCAGGAAAATACTTAGCAAACTGTCCCTCCCAGCCATAGGCCTGATTTGTCAGCTATGCTGGTTCCGTGCCTGGATAAAATAGGGAGAATGAGATGGTGCTGTATCTCCCCTTAAAAAAGGGACTCACAGCCATTGTATCATCATACGAAATAAAATAAATAAATAAAATAAAATAGAAGCAACAGTGAAGCAAACAATACTGAGGGAATAAAGGAATGATATAGCAAAAGTCATTTACACCCGAAGTAACATTACTTAATCCTGTTGGGAATGATAGTTTGAAAATTATTCAGGTTTGACAAAATTACATTAGCAAAATGCAACAGAAGTTTTTACTTAAGCATATGCTGCAAAAACTATGTGGACATCTCATTGTTTCAAAAATCATAATACACTATTGGCAACGGATACATTGCATCATGGTAAACACTTCTGGTATCACAATGCTAGACCCAGAAGAAGGAATATTTTAGCTGACAAGTGGAGGAATTTTTCTAGGCTTTCTTTCAGCTAGTTTCCAAATTAGTCGAATCTTTGTCACAGGCAAACTACCCCAGAAACTTTATTTTTTAATCTCCCTAGTAAACTCAAGTGTAGAATTCACAAAGTTTCAAACAACAGTATAGGTGTTAGAGTGTAGGATCATGAAAGTAGTTATCTGCTTCACTTCCCCTGCACATACACCATATCTCTAAGATCATCGGTACCACTGGGCTAAGCCTCCCTTTGAAAAAGTAAATGAAGTTAGATGATTTTTTTAACACATTGCTAGCCCATCATCATATGGACTTTCCACGAAGTGGTGATGAATGGAAAACAGATATTTTAGACATTTCTTCCCAAAATGGCAATCAGTTTCTTTAGTGAAGTTTCTTGTCTTGATCTCATCTTCAAACAATGCCTAATTCTTCTTAGAGGTCTTCTGTGATAAGGGTTTTTTGCTGGACAGTCTTAACTTTTGCATCCCCCTTTCCTCAGACTATTACTATAGCTCTAATAGCATGGCACTGTACATTATGACTGATTCTGAACATTTCCTACAGAATTACCACAAGACAGGTAATACGTAACCATCTGAAAATGTTTGACATTCATTTTTCTGGAAAATAACAGCTCTTATGCAACATAAACTGATGGAAAGATATGATAATTATTTGAGCATCCTAATTTTTCTTGAAGAATGTGTGCTGATTATAAACCACATGGCACAGCAAGATATAAAGGCAAGGGTCCACTTTAAATGAATGTAGTACTCTAAATGGGGGATGGTTTAACTGAATTTCAGCAAGGTGCTGTCATGTCTACTTAAACCCTGCCCATCAGAGTCAAAGCTGTGATATAATGGTGGCAAAAGGTGGACAACAGTGAACTGAGATTTACAAAACACGATGTGGGTAATGTGAGTATAAGGCAACCACATAACTTCTGCCATATGGCATGCATTCTATTTTCTCTAGTTAGTTCCCAAAGAAGGATTTTCTTTCAACTTAAATGTATTTCATTTAATCTCTTATGGAAATGAACATTATTGATGAAAAGGTCAGTATGATTTCAGCTGACACAAATCACACTGATAAATACACTGCTTGGAAAGAAGTCAACAGACATCATAGAGTGAGGAATAAACAGCCATGGCACCCATCTTAATAAGATGTAGGATCTCCTTTCACTGCGATGACTGCAGCAATCCTATGGGGCATGCTTTCCACAAGCGTATGATAGCAATCAATGATTTTTTTTGGAATTTTGGACCATTCTTCCTGCAGACATGTAATGAGGTCCTGGACTGTTGTGGAGGCAGATATCCCTTGACCTCACTCCAGTTCAATAAGGCTGAAATCATGGTTTTGTGGAGGCTAGTCAAGAGTGGTGAAGTTTATGCCCACAAACCATTCAGTTATAGCAGCAGCTTTATGACACAGTTTATTGTCTTGCTGAAAGAGACAATGATCAGTTCTGTAGAAATGCACAAAGTAGGAAGCATTGCCTAGAATATTCAGATACCTATCTGAGTTCAGTGTTCATAGCACCACAAACAGAGGTCAGAATCCAAACCATAAAAAACAGGACCATACCATAACACTGCCACCTCTGAATTTCATAGTTGGGATATGCACTCTGGTAAGAGATGCTCACCAGGCACCCTCAACACCTACACCTGTCCGTCTGCTTGGTAGAAGGTGTAGCATAATTCGTCATTCCATAACATAGCTTCCTGAGCTTTCACATCCCACTGTACGTGCTCTTTGCACTGACAACAATGCTACATGTAGGTTCGGGTAATGTAGAGATTGCATACTGCAATCTTACCATAGAAACCCACATTGTGAACCCTTGATCTGAATGTTTTTGTGCAATTCATGTTCCAGTCAATGCCCACAACTCTACATACAACATATCAGCTGACAAATGTTGAAGAGGTTTTTCATAAAATGGTGGGAGATGGGGGAGAGAAAAAGAGGTCATCCCTGGAAGCTGTATAAGGGGGTCTTTGGATTATAATAATAATATGTAAAACCATATTATTATTATAATCCAAAGACCTCATGGAGTCACAGACTTATCTAGATCTCTTTTGTCATACACAAATTCTCTGCAGAAACCATACCCTCAGGCAATGCATTCCAATCATTCACAACTCTCCATGCAAAATATGCTTCTTAGTCCCTTATTCACACCCTCCTTTCACAGCTTCCAGGGACGACCTCTTTTTCTCTCCCCCCCCCCCCCAATCTCCCACCATTTTATGAAAAACCTCTTCAACATTAATCCTATAACAACTCATTACCAACTTGTACATCTTTAGCTTCCACCTATCCACTAGACTCTGCAGATTGCATCATTTCAACCTTTCTTCACATTCACCATTCCAGAGATCAGAAACTATTTTGGTCAATTGTTTCTGGACCCTTTCCAACATCTCATCATCCTTTTGAAAACCAGGTGACCGAATCTCTGCACAGTAGCCCATTGTAGCCTTATACAATGAAACCCAGAATCTCCTTACTTCTGCAAGTCGGTGTCTCTGCATCATTACCAGAATTCATTGTGTTGTAATTACAAGTTTGGCAATATGTCTTCTAAATTTTAGATCCTTATCCACCATTACAAGATTTCTTATTTCCTCCACCTCGAACAATATATCCTCACCAAGAGTAAATTCTACATTCCATCTTTGTTTTCCAAATTTTAAAACCTTACATTTAGCAACATTGAACTAGCATCCCTATTCATGAGCCCATTCAAGTCTTTTTGTAAGGCCACAACATCTGCTCTACTCCTCATAGTTTGTCCCAACTTTACATCATCTGCAAACAGCTGTATATCCCCCACTGAAATCTTTCTAGCATAACAGGTTAAACAGCAGTGGCCCTAAAACAGACCTTTGTGGCACACCACTGGTGACTTTCCTCTCCTGGGCTATTGCTCGCCCCCTATTATACTTCATGGCACTCTATTGTCATGTTCGGCGAGTGTGGTGCAGTTGACTTCTGTGCTTCCATCTCAGTATGGTATCACTGATTGTTGACAAACTGGGCCATCCCAGGTCAACAATCAGTGATACCATACTGAAGTCTGCAACATGGTATCCTATCAGAACACCTCTTTCAAACTCTGTCAGTTTCCTTCTCACAGCCATTTCACCCAGACACAATTGCACTGACTTGGGAGCATCATATTCCTCTAATTTATACCGGTTACAAATATGTAACTCGTTACATGGCACGATGCACCTTGCCAATAGGTATGTTCGTTAACTTCTTTCCAAGCAGTGTATATTGCCACGTATTATGTATACTGATATAAATAGATTATATCATTGACTGTGTAATTTCACAAATAATCCATATCATGACTGAAATTTCACTGTTCTTTTAAATCCAACATTAAGCCCAAACACTACACTTACTTATTAGATAATCTGATGCAATTCAGTTTTCAAGGAATTTGTCTCCATGAAAAAACACAAGACAATTAATAGGCAAGATTTTATTTTCTCAAAGGAATATTTATAAATTATCAATACCATATCTCTAAAAATAAAGTATAGTTCAAAGTAAAAAACATTTTTGGTAAAGACTTCTTAACACTTTTAAACACTATGTGAAAAATCTGAGTGTTTTTTTTTTAAATAAAGACTTCATTGCATGACAGAAGACTAAAAAAATATATTAACTTTAAATGTATATTTTGCATGCATTATGTGTGAAGTTTCTCTGTCCCTATCAAAATGATTCTTAATTTTTGAGAATAGGTCAAATTAGATGACTTGAAGAAAAGAGAAGAAGAAACTCAAGCAGTTAAAAGAGACTTGGAAGGTAGGATATGATTTTATCAGAGAATTCAATTAGTTTAAAATTGCCTCGGGATAACTCAAAATAAAAGTACACACACAACAGAAATCCTTCAGTGAGCCTATGTTAACATCTTAAATAAGGAAATGAGCATTGAAAACTATATAAATTCAATATATTAAATGCATCATGACAATAGATTTAAAAAAAAAAATTTGTAATTTGGAATTACCAAACATTTATTCAAATACTGCATTATCTGCAGTGAAAATATCAGTAAAGGTTTTTCATTTAATAAAAATTAAAGTTTCATTTAATCAATTTTGGTTAAATGAAACTTGATAATATATAAATAATTCATAATAGTGGGTAAATGTTTTGTTTATCAGGCCATTCATTATACTATTTAAATCATTAGTGGGACACTGCTCAACTCACCTATATACTTGGTAACATAATACAGAAAAAGATGAGACAGAAATATAACACTGAGCTCACATTTTATTTCCAAAATGACTGACTAAACTTTGCAAGTGAGCAGATGTTCTTAGGTTGGGGTTGTTCATTTGCAAATAGTTTAGCAAAATGTTCAGGTAGGGTTGAGTGGAGTTGCTTTGAGGTTATTGAACTGCATGTGTTCTCCTAGCTAGTGCACATTTTACAGTATGAAAAACATGAGTTCTGAGGAGGAAAAACCCTGTCACTTTCACATAAGGCTAGCTAACTCACCTCAGTGTTAAAATGGCAGGCAGCACAAAAAAGAAAAAAAAATCCTTTAGCAAATCCATGATATCTTTGATGATAGCAAGGATTTGCTAAAGGGAGGTCATGTTTTAGTAATCTACTTATTACAATAAGGAAACAGTTGCGCTGGATGAGGAAGATGGATACAGAGTATACTTAGATTTTGCAAAGGCTTTTGATAGATTGCTGCATGATAAGTTGATAGTCAAACTAGAATGGATAGGATTGGATATTAAACTAGAGCATTGGATTGGAGATTAACTATCTGATAGATGTCAGCAAGTTGTGTGTGTGTGTGGGGGGATTAATATTCCAGTGGGGGATTAATGATATTTGGAAAAATTTGAATGGGCAGATGATGAGCAGCATTGAACTAGCATCTCTAGAGTGGAGATGCTAGTTCAATGTTGTGAAATGTAAGGTTTTAAAATTTGGAAAACAAATATGGAATGTAGAATTTACTCTTGGTGGAGATATAGTACTGGAAGTGGAGAAAATAAGAGATCTTGGTGTGATGGTGGATAAGTATCTAAAATTTAGAGGACACATTGCCAAAATTATAAGGACAGCAATGAATTTTGGCAATAATGTGGAGGACACTGACTTGTAGAAGTAAAGAGATTCTGGTTTTTTCATTGTATAAGGCCTTGACTAGGCCACATATGGACTATTCTGCACAGATTTGGTCACCTGGTTTTCAAAAGGATGAGGAGCTGCTGGAAAGGGTCTCCAGGTTGAATATGAAGAAAGGTTGAGAAGATGCAATTTACACAGTCTAGTGGATAGGAGGAAGAGCAGTGATATGATAGAGATGTACCAGTTGGTAAGGGGTTGTTATAGGATTAATGTTGAAGAGGTTTTTCATAAAATGATGGGAGATCAAGGGGGAACAAGAGGTCATCCCTGGAAGTTGTATAAGAAGAGTGTAAGCAAGGAAGTGAGAAGCAGGGGTTTCTTTGCAAGAGTTGTGAATGATTGGAATGCATTGCTTGAGAGCATGGTGTCTGCAGAGAATTTGAATGTGTTTAAGGAATGGTATGATGAGCTGTGTGTATGACAGAGGGGACCTCCTACATGATTCTTTGACTCTATGGGATTTCAGGATGATAATAATAATAATAATAATAATGAATGAGAAATGCAACTGCAATGCCTAATTTAGTAGTTGAATTTTATCTTTCATTATTTTTTAGGAATAAAGAGAATTGCAGAACAAAAGGAAAATGCCTTATTAACAGAATACAGAAAGCAGCAAAACAGTAAGTGGTATAAATGAATAAGTATTCGTTTCAGCTGTCAATTAGCATCTTTTAAACTTTTTAAAATTAAAGAAATATTTCATAAAACATATTACTTTGTGAAAGTATTAAAATAGAATTAACATCTAAAAAAAAAAGTAAAACTTCCTAGTAGTTGATTACCAGATCACTTGAGAAAATACATGGCCTTTGACGAACTGGATCTTTTTACTAACAAATTATAAATAAGTTTTACTGTCTAACATGGTAGTGTACTGTGGAGGCAGAGCATGTAGGGAAACATGTAGGGATCAGTTTCTCTCTCTCTTTGCAAAATCTTCTTTAAGTTACATGTTCAATGAAAGTTGGTAATATCCCTCAGACTTATTTACTGAAAGGAAGGCAGTGGTACCAGCATATAACAATCAGTGTATCAAAGTCTACTCTGTTATTGGGAAGTGTGAATAATTAGTCATTCTGTTATTTTGAACTTGCATACAGAGAGTGTATTTTTGTGACATGATGTAAGTTTGGAGCTGCAAAGTTGTAAGAACTCTGTTCTGTACTTTATTTCTGCTGGCTGATCGGCTTATTAGTGTACCTGCTTTCCAAACAACAGGCTGCAGGTTTGAATCCTGCTGTGAGCATTGATGAATGTATTGTTGTTAGGTGGGAGATGAATTTCATCTTACTAGAGGCCTGAAGTGGCTTAAAAAACTTCATATTTAGTCTCTAGAGTGGAGTTTCTGGACTATGCAAAAATTCATTAAAGACACACACACACACACACACACACACACACACACACACACACACACACACACACACACACACACACACACACATGTATTTATAAAAGTAGAAAAAAAAATCCTCAGCTCATCCACAGTACAAAATGCACTACTGGTTTGTAAATAATATTTTCTGGGTGGAGCAACATCAAAAATAAATAAATAAAAACTGCAAAACCACTGACTAATATTATTATTAAGTAATTTAAATAACATGCTGATAACTAGAATTATTTATTGCTTTTTTACTGTTGAAAGCTAATGTGATTTATTTTGCACAATATTAACACTTTCAAAAATACCATTTTGAAGTAATGGTTCCATCAATTTTTGTTCTCTTCTTATGCTTTTATTCATTAAATCAGAGCATCCTGGCTGTTCAAATGCACAGCTAACTTTATTCCACTTCATAAAAAAAGCATAATACAAAAGGATGCATGAAAAGTGATAATTTATTTTCACTTTTCTTGTCCATTTTTGTTATTTATCAATTTTTTGTTTATTTAAGAACATACAATATGATGATATTCAGAGTACATTTGGGGTTGGTAATGTAACATATAGCTAAGCCAAACACCTCCTCTCAACAACTTCCAGCAGTGTTGTCCATCGACTGGTAGTTCTGATGAATCAGGTAAATATTGCTTACATAAATACATACTTATTGTTATTATTATTAACATCTGACCTCCACTGACTCAAAGGACTCGTTGTGGGAGTCTTATACTCTTTCATGACAAATGATCATTGAACCGTGTCTTGAACCCATTCACAGTTCTTGCACTCACCACACTTTCAGGCAATGCATTCCACTCAAAAATCACTCTCCATGCAAAGAAACTACATCTCACTCCCCTGCTCACACCTTCATTATAAAGCTTCCATGGATGGCTTCTAGTTCTATTCTTGCCTCCCTCTACTCTATGATATATCTTCTCCACATTAATCTGGTTAATGTGGAGAAGATATATATCATCCCCCCCCACACCAACTTATATGTGGCAATCATATCCCCTCTTCTTCTTCTATTCACAAGGCTCTGTAAATTGCATTCCCTCAATCTCTCCTCATATCTGACATTCCATAGACCTGACACTAACTTAGTTAACCTTCTTTTGACCTTCTCCAATACATCTTCATTCCCCTGAAAACCAATTGACCAAATCTGTGCATAGTAGTCCATATGTGGCCTGATCAAAGCCTTATATAAGGGAACCTCAATCTCCTTGTTTCTGCATGTCAATGTCCTCCTCATTATTGCCACAATCCATTGTAATATTCTTAAAATTTTAGCAATATGACTCCTAAACTTCAAGTCTCTGTCCACCATCGCTTCCAGATTTTTCATGTCTTCTACTTCCTTCAAAATTTCTCCATTAATCGTATACTTGCATTCCAACCTTGCCTACCATATTTCAAGATTGTGCACTTTGCAACATTAATTTGATGACGCCACTCACATAGTATATTCAGATCCTCCTACAAGGCCACAGTGTCTGCTCTACTTCTCATATCCCTTCCCATATTTGCATTGTTGGTGAACAACTGCCCATCTCCAGTTAAGCTATTCCCAATATCATTAACATAAAAGTTAAACAATAATGGTCCCAAACAGATATCATCATATCTGTTTGGGACACTCCTGTGGCACTCCACTAGTGTCCTTCCTCTTCTGAGATACCACTCCTTCATATACAACCTGATGATACCTGTCTGACAACCAATTAGCTATCTAACATACTACTGTTATCTATTCCCATCTGTTTCAATTTAGCTACTAGTCATGTGCAGTCTGTCAAAGGCCTTTGAAAAATCCAAGTACGCCACTGTATATGCATATATACAGTGGTGTACTTATGGCCCCTAGAGGGCTGTAAGTTGTGTAGTGTTTGAAAAAGCTCCAGAAAGATAAGTGCTATTTTGAGTAATAATTGACAATATTTCATGAATTTTAGTGTTGTACAAGTTATTTTTGATGTGCGACTAGGCGATGCTGTGGAAAAAATGAAATGCTGAATATGCGAGTGATGTTAGACATTTACTGTAAACTAATGAAAGTGTGCAAGAGAATAGAATGAAAGGAAAAGGAGTAAAAGGGGTGACGAATAATTCCAGGATAGCAGAATATGGAGATTCCATAGTTAGTGAATTAGTTAATGAGCGAATCCATAAGTTTTGCTATCCAGGAGGGAGAATGAGTAGGATAATTAGGTGTTGGACATGAGAAAGAAACAGGCAAGAGATTTACTGGTGATTGGGGATAAATGATATAAGGGGACATAAGGAGCATGTGGGGATGAATATCTGGAGGTGGTTGAGAAGAGTGAAAGATAACAGTGTAGTAGGAAAGGTTGTCAGTGTATTGCCAATGTATGATAATGATGAGTTGCCAAAATCATGAATGCCAAAAACAGAGAGCCAAAATCATGAATGGTATAATAGCGGAGCTGTGTAAGAAGAAGAGAGTACAATTTGTGGATGTATGGCATGTGTTTGAGGGAAGAATGATGAAATTATACATGTGAGATGGGTTACATTTGAATGGCTTTGGAGTGAGTGCACTGTAGAATGTGTTGCTGGAAGGAAGTACAGTGTGTGTGTGTGTGTGTGTGTGTGTGTGTGTGTGTGTGTGTGTGTGTGTGTGTGTGTGGAAGTACAGAGTATGATGCATGCAAGAAATCAGAAGCAAGAGATGAATTGAAAAATCAGGAGAGTGGAATTGAAAAGACAGAAGTGCTTGTCAGTGGAAACAGTAATGTGAGAGATGATGAGAGAATGGGAATGAAAGAGGAACAGGGAAATGGGTGGTAGCTTGGGTGGATCACAAAACATGGCAGAGGGGAGAGTGGATGTTGAAAGTGGCAGTGAATGTATGAATGAAGACTGAGTATATTGCGATATGAGTGGGGAAGTTGAGACTGAACAGATATATGTGATAAGTGGTGATAAAAGTGATTGGACAGGTGTGGTGGAGAAATCACCACCAACAAGTGGCTTGGGTAGGACTGGTTATTGACCTACAAATGAATTACTGTGTTTGTTTACAAATGCCAGAAATATCAGAAATAAGGGAGATGAAATGGTTTCACTGATTGAATTTATTTGTCCCCAAATCATTGAAATAAGTGAAACATGGCTGAATGAAGATGATATTCTAATGAGAATAGAAATGGAAGTATACAGTATTTTTTGCAAAGATAGAAAGGAAAGGAGGGGAGGGGGGAGTGCTGTTATTTGATAGCAGGAAAATTATGTCCACATAAGGTAAACATGAAAGAGGGAAATAGTAGCAATGGTTATGAGACAGTGTGGTGTCAAGTGTAGGTTGACAGGAAGACATATTTAGTTGGATGACACTATAGGCCCGGAAACGTGGAGGGTGGTGATGAAGATATGTATAAACAACTTGGATTAGTGAACAAAGGATGGGTGATTATTATGGGTGATTTTAATTATGGCAGTATAGACTTTAATGAAGATATAGCATTTGGGAATAAGGAAAATGAATTTATCAAGTTCTTGAGAGATAACTGCAACATGTTAAGGAAGGCATGCGAGGATCGAGAATTTAGATCTGATCATTTCATCAGAGAATGTAATTGTGAGTGGGGTTTTCACACTTTCCTTCAGTTGGTGAGAGTGATCATGAAGTGTTCACCTGGGTTGTGGCTAGCCATATGCAGACTTTTGTGAGGAAAGGATATATGTGGAATTATAAGATTGGTGATTATGACAAGCTTAGGAGACAGCTTGGCGGAAAATAAATGCAGATTGAGAACTGACAAAGAAATACATAACAGCATCAATGTGTAAATACATTCCAAAGGCCAAAGGCTGAATAAGGTAGGTGCAAAATGGATGAATGAGGAGTTTAAGCATGAAATCTGGAAGAAGAAAGTACTTTGGAGGCAGTACAGGATGAATAATGGTAATAATCAGTTACATGAAGAGTAGTATAAAGAACAAGCCAGGAGAGTGACTCAGTTAGTAGGGAAAAAATAAATGCAGTATGAGCAGAAATTGGCAAATCAGGCAAATCCCAGAGTTTTTTTTTTAGATATGTGGCAAGTAGAAGAAAGAATGATCATGCAAGACGATGTTAATGAATGATAATTGTAGAATGGTAACTGCTGCAGAAGACATTATTGAGGTATTCAGTGATCAATTTATAAGGGTGTTTCACCCTGATTAGGGTGGAATCATGAGGAACTTAAGTGTAGAGGATGGCTTAATTGTGAGTGAGCAGGAGGTATTTGAGGAAATAAATAAACTTGATGTCAATAAGACAATAGGATTTGATCACATACTACTACACATCTTAAGAGAATGTTCCAGGGAATTGGCAGTAGCATTAGCATGCCTGTTTAATAAAAGACTTACAATAGCACAGTTCCTAGGAAGTGGAAGGTAGGTTAAATGGTTCCACTGCATGAAGATGATGATAAGGCTGTAGGCCAATCTGTATATCTGGAGTTGTGGTGAAGGCACTGGAGAGATTGGTGAGAGGTGGGATACAGAAATGGGTTGATAACAACAGTAATCTCTGTAATTATCAGCATCGATTTGTTAAGAGGAGATCATGGTTCACTAACTTACTTATGTACTATAATAAGCTGACAAATCCTTGGACAGGGGTTTAACTACACTGTCATGCTTTGATTTTGCAAAAGCTTTTGATAGGCTGCTACATGACAAACTGTTAAATAAATTGAAACAGATGAAATTGGATAACAGACTGCTGAATTGGATCAGTGACTTGCTGTCATGAAGGGGGTTCAGTTTTGGGACCATTGTTGTTTAATTTGTATGTTAATGATATTGGGATGGGTTTAACTAGTGATAATTTTGCATTCATCTGCAAACAGCTGTTTGCAGATGAATGCAAAATTGGGGAGAACAATGCTGAGTCAAGCAGATGTTATGGCCTTACAAGAGGACTTGAATAGATTGCATGAATGGGCAGGTAAGTGGAACTATCAGTTCAATGTTGCAAAGTGTAAGGTTTTGAGATTTGGTAAGCAACAATAGGATGAAAAGTATACACTTGGTGGGGAAACTTTGCACAAGTTGTGAAGATGTCACAACATCAGATAATGGCAATGATGCAGAGGACCCTGACATGCAGAAATAGGTTATGATGCCATTGCATAAGGCCTTGATCAAACCTCATATGGATTATTATGCACAGATTTGGTCGCCTGGCTTTCATGGTGATGAAGATATGTTGGAAAAGGTCTAGAGAAGATTCACAAAGGTTGTCAGTGGTCTTTGGAATGTGGAGTATGAGGACAGATTGAGAGAATGTAAGTTGCAAAGCCTCATGAATAGGAGGAAGGGGAAGGTATGATTGAGAGATATAAGCTAGTCAGGGGTTGTTATCAGGTTGACATGGAAGATATTTTTCATAGAATGGGAGATGGGGGGGGATAGAACAAGAGGCCATTGCTGGAAACTGTATAAGGAGGATGTGAGCAGAGGAATGAGGAGCAGGTTCTTTGCATGGAGGGTGGTTGGTGAATGGAATGCATTGCCTGAGTGTGTTGTGAATATAGACAAATTGAATCAGTTTAAGGCAGTGCTTCCCAAACTTCTGCATGTCAGGGCTCCCTTTTGAAAAATTAAAATATTTCACGCCCCCCACCCCCCCCCTTGGAAAAAAATCATAACATAGATGTATATTATCATAATATTTTTTATATTTATATTCAATACAAAACATACACAGCGAATATTGCAAAAATCAAATGCAAATATTACATTTTTAGCATCTTATATACACATTTGACATAGCACATTATCTCATATTTTTATATAGATAGATATATTGCTATTGTACATTTGCAGTACAAGCACATGAAACGTAAAATGATTAGTAATAAAGAAAGAATTAAAAACTTAAAAGAAGTTTAATAACAATTTAATGTGATGGATGTGTTTCAATATTGCTACACAAAAGTCAATATCAGGTGAAATATTTGAAACTGCAATTCTTAGATTTCTGTTTTGAAATGAAACTTATTTACTAATTTAATGAATATTAGTAAATAACATATATTTACTAATATTTATTAAGCACTGAAATATGCAGGAAGCAAACTTTGTGAACCCGCACCAATGTGTGATTTTTTTCCATTAAAATATAAAAAATAACAAAAAAGAAATAATAAATAATAAAAATTAAATACATTTCTTTTAAGATAAAAAAAAATCAACTTTGTCTTAAAACATTTTAAATTAGTTTTCATTATTTCATGGCCCCCTCAACAAAACGTACGGCCCACAGCTTCGGAAGCGTTGGTTTATGGCACGGTTGGATAAGCATTGTGTGCAATAGTGTGTACCTCCCACAATGAGTCTCATACTCCATGGAGATCAGATGTTAATAATAATAATAATAATAATATTAATATCCTTTATCGAGTGAATTTGTTACTCACATTACTGAGCTCCTAATAACCCAAGTTGACTATTAGAAAAACTACTTCTATTATCGATCCATTTCTGCATCCTGGTCCTCACCAACTTTTTTAATACCGTAAATCCCCATACACACAGAGTGACTTATAATTTGTAGCCTTAGTCTTATATCCCCCACCCATTTGTGAAGTGGAATAATTTTTCCCACCTACTATTCCTTTGGGACTTACTCTGTTGAAAGAGCAAGTCCCAAAGGCCCTCTACTGTGCCATCTTTCAGATTTCATGCTTAATCTCTTCATTCATCCATTTTACTCCTACTTTATTTAGTCTTTTTCCCTTTGAGATATAATCAGATATTGCTGCTTAGTTAAATAGCTATTCATCAATATCTGCGTGTCATCTGTTTCCTTCCCTCTCAACTCCTCTTTCCAAGCTATAGCTCCCAGTTGTCTCTTAACCTTTCCATAATCACCAGCCTCGTAGTTTCACATATATCCCTTCTTTATAGCAGTTCTCATGTGACTGGTTACAACCCAGGATCGCTTCATGGTCATTCTTGCCAACCAGGGGAAGATTAGTCGCTATTCACAATCACTTTCTCTGATGATATAATCAGATCTAAGACTCTTAATCCTCATCTGTCCTCTATTACATATTGCCTAAGAGTTGAAATCATCCATAATGATGATTTCATAGTTGAAATCATCATTATGAGCATCATCTTGCTCACTAAGCCAAGTTGCCTTGAAGGAAATGTCAGTAGGACTAATATTAGAAACTGTTGTTTCCCAAAACTTAGAGACAGACATGCAGTCATTTTTATTTAGATTAGGATAATTGCCATTTCTGTTTTGAGAGACTATACAGAGAATCCTGCTTAGTCTCTCAAAACAGAAATGGTATTTGCATATAATTTATCTTTTGAAAGATAACAACAGCATGATTCCAAATATTTTACCTATCCTATGAAAATATATAATGGCCTTTTGTTTCTTGAAGATGGATTTCAGTAAGTCTGCCAGTTCAAAAGCACAGAATCAAGGCATATATACACCTGAAAAGGAAAGTCCCCCATTTTACATTTTTTTTTTTTGTGAAAAGGAAAGTATAGAGCTTTTTGGTGGAACAGATGAGTAGCATAAAAGGATGGTTTTGAAGTACCTTTGATGTATGACATGACAACTTGATCTTGAAGAGGTACAAAATTTCTGTATGACATGATTTATAAGAGATTGAACTATAGTAATTATCAATTGTTAGTAAGTTTGTCTTCTCTGTTGGGAGGTCCTGTTGATGTAGTTGCTTCAGAAACAGAAATCAAGTGGCATGCATGATTCTCCATGAGTGAGGGTCTTGAATGAACCTAGTTTCTGCTAGTGAGTGAATTCAAGTATGGTATGGATATCTGTGCAAGTCTTTAGATGGGAGATGATTTCTTTTGCCAAGTGTGAGACTATCATCTGATGGTTGGAAGCTTGAAGTGGCAGTTGCTTCAGAAACAGAAATCAAGTGGCATGCATGATTCTCCATGAGTGAGGGTCTTGAATGAACCTAGTTTCTGCTAGTGAGTGAATTCAAGTATGGTATGGATATCTGTGCAAGTCTTTAGATGGGAGATGATTTCTTTTGCCAAGTGTGAGACTATCATCTGATGGTTGGAAGCTTGAAGTGGCTTGAAAGAGTACCATGCTGTTTGATCTCAAGAGCAGGATTCCCGGATATCTCATGATAATAAAATGTATGACAGGTTTATAATGTATAACCAAATGATATTGGGACTCTGGAGTGTTGGTTATGCAGAGGGTTGAGGGAATGAAGATTGCAGAGTTTGGTTGATATGGGTAAAAGAAGAGATATGGTAGAGACCTTCAAGATTTTAAGGGATTTTATTTTAAGGAATTATAAAAAGGGTGGACGGTAAGAATGAGAGGTCATCCCTGGAAGTTGTATAAAGATATGGTGAAGAAGGGTGTGAGGTGTAGATTTTTTAAATAGAGAGTTGTTGGTGAGTGGAATGCATTGTTGGAGTACACCATGAATGCAGGGAGTGTAAATGTAAATGATTTCATGGTTCAATATGATAGACATGTTGCTGGTTGAGTGAACCTCCCACAGTGAGTCTACTGACACTATGAAGGTTACTGCAGTAATAATAATAATAATAATTTCCTGGTTGAAACCTGGAAGTCAGCTGGTGAGATAGTGTATAAGTTGGAGAATTGATGCTCTATCCTCTTAGCCAACCAGTTAGAAAAAAAATTCCTTGTTGAAACCTGAAGTCAGCTAGTGAAACCAAAATTTACTATTTAAGTCAGAAGTTGTAGGCACATAGTTAACTTCATTTTCAAAAAAATACAGGATAACCCCGCTTAATGCGAATTTGATATGTGCAATAATCAATTAGCATTAACACGATTGAGTAATGATATGATACCATTTCCTGCTTTAAGCAAGTGATTAATCAGTTAACCCGATTTTTTTACATTATGCGAAATTTTTTGTTGCCAATCTGCAGCGAGCGGAAAAGCTGGAAATCATTAAGAGACATGAAAGTAGTGCTAGTAATACAATGATGATTGTGCGAGACGTGGGATACAGTGAGTCTACATTTTGGACTATATTAAATAAGAGCAAAGAATACAAAGAACAAGGAAAAGTTGCTACTGTTTCTTTAAGCATTCAGATCACCTGAAATAGGAGCCATTTAATGATTGAGATGGAGTGTCTTCTATCACTCTGGATTGAGGATTATAACCAAAAAAAGAATATCTCTTAGTACAGGGAATATTCAGGCAAAAGCTATCTATATTTTTATCTAATTGAAAGAGACCAAATTTCAAGAGGAATGGGAAAGCTTTACTGTGAGTTTAGAATGGTTTAACCATTTTAAAAATTGAACTGGACTTCATAACGTAAGAATAACTGGGGAATCTACTAGTGCTGATAAAGATTCTGTGGCCAAGTTTCATGAAGAATTGCAAAGCATAATTCAAGAAGGTGATTATGACGATCGGCAAATATTCAACGTTGACGAAATTGGTCTCTTTTGGAAGCATATACCAACAAAAACTTTCCTAGCTAAAACTGAAGCATCTCAACCAGAATACAAAGTATATAAAGATTGTCTTACACTCTTATTAGGAGGCAATGCAGAAGGTGACTCAAGCCTCTGTTAGTTTTTCATTTTGACGAAATCAACACAATTGGAAAAGAACTTGGATTTAATGAACTGGATAATAAAGATATGAGAAACTTGCCCGATTCCCATTCAGAACAGTTTAGCGAGAATGATCTTCGACTAGAAGAACAGGGTGCATGTGAAGAAGAAGAAGATATGGAGTGAGAACAAGAAGAGAGTGTTATGACTAAAAAGCTAACTGCAAAAGAACTTGAGCTGGTTTTCAATCACACTGAATATACTAAGGAAATTTTGTTTGATGGTGATCCTGATACGGAATGAAGCTTCAAAGTCCTTTTTTCGAAAAAAAAAAGTTTGATAGAGACTTGAGGAAGTTTTGTGGCTGGTAAAGGATAATAGTGTTGTTGGAAAAGTCAAAAGCATGTTAGAGAGTAGAGTTAATGTCATAGGAGAGCAAAGATAATGAATAGTAAGATGGTTGAATTGTGTTGAAGGCAAAGGGAGTTCCATTTTTAAATCTGTGGAGTGAATTTGATGGAAAGTTGGAATGGTTTAAAATTGATGGATTGCATTTAATATTTGAATGGGTTTAGTGTTCAAAATTTATAAAGGCTATTTTTTTCTGAGAAGGCACAGTGTCAAGAATTTAATATACTGTAGTAAACGATCAGAATCTATTTGTGAAGCAAGCTAACACAACTACACGGATTGTATGACAGGAGGAAGATGGATATGAGGTTGAAGATGTGGTTGCAGAATACAAAGTGATGGAATGCATAAAGGTTAGGATGAGACAGGTAGGAATGGAAATCAATCAGAGTCAGGATGAGGGAAACAGGAGTGGTCAGACCGGAGAGAAAGAGAGAGAGAGGGGTATGGCAGAGCAGCTAGAATAGAGAATGTTGGTGCTTATTTCAAATATTGGTGCACAGTATTCGAAAAAAGAGCGCTGAGTTTGTTGCATTGATGAGTCAGTATGCCCAAAGATAACTGGAATACGTGAAACTTGCTTGTCTGAGGAATAGTAATAGAAGGATATATAATTTTCTTGAAGGATAGAAATGTGAAAAGAGGAGAGGGAGTGCTGTTAATGATTGCATGAAAGCATGAAGTTCGAACCTCAGTTTGAACTTCAACCTTGGTATCAGTACTATGTCTGGCTCCCACTGATGAGACCTCAATAAAGGTCGAAACTGGTATGGATAGTGACCTTTTCCATGATGCATAGCATTATACATGTCTGTAAGGATATGTGCTTTGCATTATGGATACTAAGGCAAGTGATGTGAAGTCATCAGCTTCTATATATGAGTTGCCCTGTCCTAAAGTTACTTCAGGTACAAACTGTTTGCTTACACTTGGATAAAGGATGAAATTCTTTATCCAAGAACATAATTTCTTGGCATCTTTAATTTATAATCAAGCAAGCTATATGGAAAAGAAAATGCTATAGAGGAGGTACAAGACAGTTGTTGGTGAATGGATTCATGAAGAGTATAGGGTGCAGGCTAGAAAGGTGATGACAAGCATGGTAAAGAAAGAAAAGGTGCAGTATGAAAGGTGATTGGCTGGTTCAGGCCAAGGTTAACTCAATGGAAATTTTCCGCTATATGGCAAGCAAGAGAAAGAATAATTATGGCAGGTTGACACTGGTGAATAGTCATGGCAGCACAGTTGCAAAGGATATAGTGGAATTATTGAATAAGCACTTTATCAGCATATATCACATGAGTGTAAATGATGCAGTGCAACATACAGAAGGAAGGCAAGTATTAGCAGAATTGGAAGGGAAAGAATCAGAGGTGCATCAGGTGTTAGTTGGGTTAGATGTTAATAAGGCTGTGGGAATGGATGATATATCACCATGTATTCTTAAGGAATGTACACAACAGTTGGCTATGGCCTTGACCTAGTTATTTACTGAAAGTCTTGCAGTGGGTAGGGCTCCTAGGAGTGGAAAGAAGACAAAATAATACCACTTCATAAGCATAGTTCTAGGACAGAAGTTTCCAATTATAGACCAGTCTATATAACTACAGTTGTGGTCAAGATGGAAAAGAAAATATTATGGAGAGATTAGTTAGGAATAAAATACAGGATTGGGTTGATGGACATAGCATTCTTTATAATGGTCAGCATGAATTTGTAAAGGGTAGGTCCAGTTTTAGCAATTCACTTGCATTTTATGATATAGTAACAGGTGTCTTAGATAAGGGAGAATCATATACAGTGATATTCTTTGACTTTGCAAAAGCATTTGATAAATTATCACATGATAAGTTGCTGTACAAGCTACAGAGAATGGGAATAGATAATATATTGGTTAGATGGATCAAAGATTGGCTCTCTGAACATACCAGCAAGTTGTGTATGGTGGAGCAGTGTCTCAAAAAAGGTGGATAACTAGTGGGGTGCCCCAGGGTTCTGTTCTTGGGCCCTGCTGTTTAACTTGTTTGTTTGATATATCATGTGGGCTGACTGGGGATCTTCAATTGTTTGCTGATGATGCAAAGTTGGGAAGAATTATAAATAGCACTGCTGATGTTAATTCTCTTCAGGAAGATTTCAATAGACTTTTGACTTGGACAAAGGAGTGGGATTATAGTTTTAATATCACTAAGGGCAAGGTGTTGCATTTTGGAGTGCAGAAACATAAGGATGTGTACTATATCGATGGTGCCATAATGCAGGAAGTGGATGAGATTAGAGATTTGGGAGTGATGGTTGACAGTACACTGAAGTTTAGAGGACATATTGCTAGTGTTGCAAAGGCTGCACATCGTAGTGCTGCTAGGATAAGAAGTTCTCTAACATGTAGCGATAAGGAAATGGTTGTGCCACTGTATAAAGCACTGGTCAGACCACACTCTCACTACTGTGCTCGTATCTGGTCACCTGGTTTTCAGAGTGATGTGGAGACATTGGAGAGGGTCCAGAGGTAAATGGCTAAGACAGTATCAGGACTTTGGACTTTGGCTATGGAGAGAGGTTGAAAAAATGTGGATTGCAGAGTTTGGTAGATAGGAAAAGAGGTGATATGATAGAGACATTTAAGTTAGCAAGAGGATTTTATCGGATTAATCCAGATGAGATAATAAAAAGAGTGGAAGGTGAGAGAGGAAAATTCAGAGGTCATCCCTGGAAGTTATGTAAGAGTGTGGTGAAGAGGAGTGTGAAGAGTAGATTTTTTACATTGAGAAATGTCAGTGAATGGAACTCATTACCAGAATGTGTTGTTAATGCAAGGAGTGTTAAAGATTTGGTATGATAAATATGTTGTCAGTTGAATGACCCTTCCATGATGAGTCTTTCAACTCCATGGAGGATGCAAGAATACTACTACTAATAATTATTATTAAAAAAAGAACAGGAGATAGGTGGGAAGGTGGCTGTTCATTTGAAGCAGTCTGGTGTGAGATCAAGGCAAATAAGACAAAATATAGAGTTGAATGCTGTTATAGGCTAGAGTGTGCCAGTTAGGATCTGGAAGACATGCATCAGCAGATTAGTACAATGAGTGAAAGTCAAGCAATTATGGGGAGGGACTTCAACTATGAGGATATAGATTGCAAGGAAGAATAATCACGTGGTAGGAAAGAAATGAAATTTATACCCCCTTACCGAGAGATAATTACTTGAAATAGCACGTAGAAAGTTTTTTTAACTTGGGTACATTATGCATTAAAGATACCAAGCAATTTTATATAAACTTGGTTTTTAATCCTATTTCCGAAGTGAGCAAACAGACAAGTAAGTCAAGTTTGCACCTGCACGTAGTGCAAGTCTGAGGCAACTCATGGTAGTGCAACTCATAGCAATGGTGGATTAAGCTCTGATCACTTTCCTTAGTATTTTTCCCTTAATGTAAAGCACATCAACTTGCGGAGATGTATGATGTTATGCATTAAAGGCAATGTCACTACCCATACCAGTTTCGACCTTTATTGAGGTCTCGTCAGTGGGAGCCAGACCAGACAAGGCTAAGGTTGAAGTAATGCAGAGCGTATATGAATTTTACCTAAACAAGCTGCCACAAGGTGCTTTGACCTTATCAAATAAAATCTCAGGAGGAGAGATAGATGTAGAAATTTTTTTTTTAACCCTTTGACATATAAATTATTTTTAAAGTTGACTCTAAATTCATTTGAAATTGACGCGAACTTCGTAACGTCTGCGACACATCAAAATCAATTCTGGTGCAATAAACAAAATATGTGTCACAGATGTCTTTGTATGAAATTCATTTGAAACTGACGAGAACTTCGTAACGTCTGCGATACATCAAAATGAATTTTTGGTGCAATAAACAAAAGACGTGTCACAGACGTCTTTGTATGTTAATGGGTTAACTTGTGTATAATATGCACAAGTTAACAAATTAAGTCAAGTTTGTGCCTGCACGTAGTGCAAGACTGAGGCAACTCACTGCTAAAATTGCTTGGTATCTTGAATGCATAATATACCTACCCAAGTTAAAAAAACTTTCTACATCTATCTCTCATCCTGAGATTTTATTTAATAAGGTCAAAGCACCTTGTGACAACTTGTTTAGGTAAAATTCATATAAGCTCTGCATTACTTCAACCTTAGCAGTGTCTGGTCTGGCTCCCACTAACGAGACCTCAATAAAGGTCGAAACCAGTATGGGGTAGTTACCATTGCCTTTAATGCATAGCATCATACATCTCCGCAAGGGGATGTGTTTTACATTAAGTGAAAATACCATGGAAAGTGATCAGATCTTAATCCACCTTTACCACGAAGTGCACTACCATGCGTTGCCTCAGACTTGCACTATGTGCAGGCGCAAACTTGACTTACTCGTCTGTTTGCTCACTTGGGAAATAGGATTAAAAATCAAGTTTATATAAAATTGCTTGGTATCTTGAATGAAATAGCATGTGTTGGAGATAACTTAAGGTGCAAAAGTATTGGACCTGGTCATAGGATCAGAAGAGCTATCCATAACCAACATGTCCATGTTGCCTCCAATAGAAGAGAGTGACCATATAGTTGGAGAGAGAGTGACCATTCAGGCTTGAAGTGGGATATCGTAAAACATAAGGTATATTCTGTCAAGAAGCGGAATATATAGAACCACAAGGCAGGTGATATGATAAGCTTAGCAGGATGCTTGAAACTGTGCCATATAATAAAATCCTGCAAGGGAAGGATTAAGTTAGTACTGCATGAAGATAGCTAAGGGACACCTGTAGGAAGCAATATCAAATTGTATACCCAAGGTCAAAAGGGTCAGTCAGATAGGAGTTAGATGGATGAGTAGTAACATTAAATTATGCATGAGCTGCACAAAAAAAAAAAAATGTTGTGCAGGGTATATAACATTTGGGTTGGTTTATTGGCACAAGGCCAGCAAAAGGTCATACTGTGCCATATCAAAGGTTACAGCAGTACACAAGGTATTAATAAATAGCCATAAAGCGATAAATTAGTAAATATTATATTATGTACAGAAAAGAAAATTATTAATTAAAAATTTAAGTTAAACAATGCAGCCTATACATATGAATAGAGATTATAATCAAATGTGATTGTATAAATTAATTATTTTTAAAAAGTTATAAACTTTTTAACACTCCACTAGAATATGACAAATGGTGAGATGCATGTTACATTTTTCACACATAGATGCTTCATCAGCCTGCACCCTCAGTAAATAAGAATGCGCAAGATAACTGTGACCTGTGCAGAGCCTGGCAAGAACAACTTCCTCCCTTCTGTTTCTAGATTGCTATTAACTAGATTGCTAATGCTTAATTTCAGGTTTAATTTTATGCAGTTTGTTTGTCAGCACTTCCTGCCATGATGACTGCCATTGGGTAAATAGCTTTGAGCTTATAAACTGTCTGTAGTCTGTATATGGAACTGTCAAACAGTACTTCGAAAATGTATGACTTCTAACAGCTGTATTTGCATTCTCACTTCCTGTAATTCCAATATGGCTTGGAATCCAGCAGAGTTGGGTATCAAAATTTAGTCTTCATTTTGTACAACAGCTGTAAAACCTTACAAAGCATTAAATGTGGATTGTACAAGGAGAGGAGATGGGCTGTAAAAAATCCACTTTTTGGTGATGATTTTCTTTAATATGAGTACAAGCTGAATAGTATGCAATTCTACTGTATATTTACTGCAATCAAGTCGATCTGATTGGTTATGGTAATATCAGGAAACACAGCAGGACAGCTAACCGAGGTCTCGGATCTTGAACCATCAGTATAGATGAGCAAGAAATCAGAGTGAATGCTCTGTGTGCATTCAACAATTGTAGGTAGACAGTTGATGGAGTATGAGACTTCTGTGACAAAGCTTGCAGGATGCAGTGCGAACCTGCCATGGAAGAATACTGTTATATATATAGTGTAAGTAATGTTGTCAACATTCATGCCAATAGCTTCCATAATCACTTTAATATGCATACCAAAGGGATGTTATGGCATTCTGACATGTGCAATATCGAGTTGCCCAATGCAGTGAAAAGATACTAGTCCATGTAGTATGCTCTGGAAGGGACTTTATTTTTTCCTTAAGACCCAGTCAGAGGATAAGTCTCAGTAGATCGCAGTATGGCAGCTGCTCTTCTAAACATACATCCACACCAGTACCTAGGTTGTCTGCAGGTGATCTGATGTTTGCATGTCACACCTGAATGGTGCGGTTCAGGAAGCAGCAGCCACATAATCTCAAATGTTGCCTTAATGCTTTACCTTCTAGTGTCCTCATCACCAGAGCAGTCGCATTGTAGATAGCAATGGACTCTGGTGAAAGTATGGTTACAGAAATGCACCAACTATGTAATATGGTATGGAAAGAAGGGAAAATGCCAGAGGAGTGGGTGAAATCAATATTAGTAACATTATACAAGAAAGGAAATAAGCTAGAATGTAAAAATTATAGAACAGTTACCTTGATAAGTCACCTTGGTAAAGTGATGATGATCATATTGACAGAAAGATTGAGAACACAATTGGAAGCATACCTTGCAGATGAGCAAGCAGGATTTAGGAAGGATAGAATTACAATTCAACAGATTTTGACAATGAGATTAATAGCAGAGAAAGCTAGGAGAAAAAACAAAAACATATATACTTGCTTTGTTGATTTTCAGAAAGCATTTGACAGTATTGACCAGAAAGTGACATTAGCAGTTCGAGAACCCTATGGAATTGATAAAAAACTAATAGCTATATTAAAAGATGTTTATCAGAATGCAGTTGCAGCAGTTAGAATAGGTAATGATTTGGAAAAATGGTTTAAAACAAGCAGAGGTACTAGACAGGGAGACCCAATATCACCAAGCATTTTCATCGCACATTTAGAAAGAGCAATGGACAAATTGAAGGAAGTTGCCAAAGGAATATCTGTACACGGAATGAGAATTAACAATCTGAGATTTGCAGATGACATTGCTATTATTGAAGAAGACGAAAGAGAACTACAAAAAACACTGAAACTGTTCAATGAGGAAGGGAAGAGATTTGGACTTGTTATGAACTTGGAAAAACCAAAGACAACGGTATTTGGTGAGAAGAACATTATTATTATTATTATTCAGGCCTCCATGGAGTCAAAAGACTCATCGTGGGAGGTCCTTCCTAAGAAACACAAAGTCTATCATACCATTCCATAAACCCATTGACCGTTCTCGCTCTCACCACTCCATCAGGCAATGCATTCCACAGTTCAACCACCCTCCATGCAAAGAAACCACTCCTCACCATCTTGCTCACAGTTTCCTTTCGTAATTTGCAGGGATGGCCTCTTGTCATCAGTCCTTGCCGCTGATCAACCAAGCAAAAGAACTCCCCAGTGTCAACCCTGTAACCACCTCTCAACAGTTTAAAAGTCTCAATCATATCGCCTCTCCTTCTTCTATCCACCAAACTCTGCAGTCCGCATTCCCTCAGCCGATCCTCATAACCAAAATTGTACAGTCCTGAAACCATCTTTGTCATATGTCTCTGTATCCTTTCCACAGTTAATTTATCCCCTTCAAATCCTGGGGGACCAAATCTGAGACTTATACAACGGAATGATAACCCTTTTATCTCTGCAGGTCAGTGTCCTTCTCATAATTGCAGCAATCCTCTGTGTTACCTTCACCACCTTTGCAATATGTCCCCTAAATTTCAGGTTTCTATCAATCATCAACCCCAGATCTCTCGTCTCCCCTACTTCCTCCAGTATAACTCCTCCCATAGAGTATGCAGCATCCCACCGATGTTTTCCAAACCTCAAGACCTTACATTTTGCTGCATTAAACTGACACCACCCATTCATTTGCCCATCTATCTAATCCTCTTGCAGGGCTACCACATCTGCACTATTACTAATAATCCTTCCCAGCTTTGCATCATCTGCAAACAACTGAATATCCCCTTGCAATCCACTGGCAATGTCATTGATATAAAGGTTAAACAATATAGGTCCTAGTACTGAGCCCGGTGGGACCCTACTTGTAACCCTCTGCCTCCTTGAAACTGCTCCACCACACACAACTCTCTGATACCTATCAGACAGCCAATCCTGAATCCAGTTGACCAATCTGACATCCAGACCAATGTGCTGCAACTTAAATATCAGCTTATCATGTGACACCCTGTCAAATGCCTTTGCTGAGTCTAAGAAAATTGCAGTATATGCCTTTCCCTCATCTAATGTTCTTGTAACTTTATTATCAAAGGCTAGCATATTGCTAAAACAAGAACGCCCTTTCACAAATCCATGTTGACTCTCACAGATAACATTACCCTCATCTGCCCAATGCTGTATACAGTCCCTCACTACTTTCTCCAAGATCTTAACAACTACTGATGACACACAAACTGCCTATAATTAGACACTTCCAGTCTGTTACCACCCTTATGCAATGGCACTATCTTACCTTCTTTCCATTCCCTGGGCACCTTTCCCGCATCCAGACTTTCATTGAAAAGCCAGGTTAAAGGCACTGTCAGTTTCCTAGCACATTCTCTCAAGACTCGTGGTGAAATACCATCCAGTCCCAAAGCTTTACTGAAATTCAGAGTACTCAGTATCTGAAACACACTCTCCTCCTGTACCTCTAAACCTCGAACCTGCCCTATCCCTCTAGCATTGAAACTGACTCCTCTAGGATGAAATACTGCAATAAGGTGTTCATTGATCAATTCCACTATGTCTTCTGCATCAATCACTCTATTCCCATTTTTATCCCACAATATCATTCTTCCACAGTCATTTCTCCTCCTACTGGCCACATAGCTAAAAAATTCCCTAGGATTGTCTTTGGATCTTAGGGCCAATCTCCTCTCATATTCCAGTTTCACTTTCCTTACCACACTAGTCACTCTTCTGGACTGTGTCTTATATTCTTCATGCATCTTCTCTTCACCTGTCTGCTTATATCTCTTCCATAGCCTCTTTTTCGCATGCAATTCCCGTTTAATATTGTTTGTCGTCCACTTTACTCCAAATTGTGTCCTCTTCCTCACTCGTGGTATACAACTTACCATTGCTGCTAACAAATATTCCTTCACGATTTGTCACGCACTAATGATATCCCGGCCTTCCAATTCCTTCCTCTATGAAACTTCCCCAAGTTGACATCTTAGACTATTATAATCACCTGCCTTATAATCCTGCATACGTTGCAGTCACTTTGATACTCCTGCATGTCTATTCATCTTCCAAGTCAAAACCACATGGTCACTCTCTCTCTCTCTCTCTCTCTCTCTCTCTCTCCAAATGGTGGGAGAGATGTCATCTCAGTTATTATGAACTCTTCTGATGCTATAACCAAATCCAAAACTCTTGAACCTTTTGTTCCCTCTGTTACATGTTGGCTAAGACATTTGTCCCTCAAGAATTCTAGAAATTCCATTCCCCTATTGCTACATGCATCTTCCTCTCCCCAATTTATACTGCTGTACTTAAAATCTCCCATAACAATCATTCTTCTTGCACTTACCAAACTTAACTGTCTAAACATCTTCTGGTCCCCATCCTCTGTGCTCCTGGGTCTGTAGCAACACCCCACTAAATATCCTGTCTTGCCCGCCTCTAACTCACACCATATGCTCTCAAAATTATTTGTCTCACTGCCTTCCAAAGCCTGCACTCTTAGAGGACATAAGTCGTCACTTATCATAAGCAGTACCCCACCACCAAGCTTTCCCCTCCTATCCTGCCTAAAAATGCTATATACCCGGTGACTTCTATTCCTCTTATTATATCCTCTTTTGTCAACCACATCTCAGTGATCCCAATAATTTTTGGCCAGGCTGATGCTATCTGCACCACCAATTCCTTTCCTTATTCTGGATACTCCTGGCATTAGTATAAAGCATATAAATCCCATTGTTTCTGTACCCAGCATTATCCCCCTCTAGACTCCACTGGGCTCAGTGTTACCTGATGTTGTCTCCCTTCTCCCAAGTATCCATTCCCACAAGAGGCCATCCCTGCTAGCATCTTCCCTGGGATACACTGACTCGTTCAGAACAGCAATCTCTCCAGATGCCTACGTCCTTCCTCATTCAAATGTAAGCTGTCTCTTGCATACAATTCCTCTCTTTCCTCAAACGCACTCCAAGCATCCACATATACCAGTCCTCTATTGTCACACATTCTAGCTATTATGTCATTCAATATTGCTGCTCTTCTGCTCAGCTCGTCATTATCATACCTAGGCAACATGCACACTATTTTTTCTCTCTCTGTCTTCTTCCGTACAGCCTCAAGCAAAAATCTCCTATCTCTCACTGCCCGACTTACATTACCACTCAAGTCATTTGTTCCTACCATCACAATCATCTCATCCACCCTTTCACCTCTCTTAATTGCCATAGCCGCCCTTTCTATTGTTCCTCCTGGCAAACACTCCTCACGCATCCTATCTTGAACATCACGGATCATTTCGCCATACATTATACCTCTTACTATGAAACAAAAGATACAAGTGGATGGAACCGATATTGAAAATGTAGAACAATTCACATATTTGGGAAGTAAACTGACATATGACTTGGACTATAAAAAAGAAATAAAGATCAGGATTGCAAAGGGAAAAACAAATCTGAAGGCCATGGATAACATCTGGAAAAGTAAAGTGTTCAGTCTGCAAACAAAACTAAGAGTACTGGAAACATCCATCTTCAGCGGTGTACTGTACGGATCTGAAACGTGGGTAATAAATAAAGAATCAAGAAAAAGAATTTTGGCATTTGAAAGAACTTGTTACAGGAAGATTCTAAGAATAGGATGGGTACAGAAAATCACCAATGAAGAACTCTATCAGAAGATACAACCAAAACAGAATCTAATGCATAAGATTATAAAATGGAAGCTGCAATTATTTGGACACATCTGTAGAATGAGTGAGGACCGGAAGATAAAGACATTTATGTTTGGTATTTTGGATGGTTTAAACAGAAGAGGTAGACCATACGGAGAATGGATAGACGATATAAAAGACTGGTGTGGAATGGGTGTACAAAAACTGCGACACTGTGCACTGGACAAAGAAAAGTGGAAGAAGATAGTGAAACAGGCATCAGACATCAACGGGCAGTGAGCCCATGGTTCGTGATGATGATGATGATGTGTACTACATTGATAGAACTGTACTCCAGTAAATAGATGAAGCTAAGGATTTTTTTTTGGGGGGGGTACTTAATGGAGAGTTGTATTTTAGAGGACATACTGCTAAGGTTACCAAAGTAACTCATAAGATTATTTGGCTATTGAACAACACACTGAGAAGTAGAGATAAGGAAGCTGTTATTCCTCTTTATAAGGCCTTGATACGTCCACATCTGGATTACTGTGCTCAGATCTGGTCTTGTGAGTTTCTTGGAGATGAAGAAGTGGTAGAGAGGATTCAGAAGTGAGCAATCAAGATGGAGAGTGGCGTGTGGAATGCTCCCTATGAGGACAGACCGAGAGTTTGTGTGTCGCAGAAGTTGGTTGATAGGCAAAAGAAAAGGGGGGGGGATATGATAGAAACATTTGAGTTACTTACTTAATGGGTTTTAGAGGATTGATACAGGAGAAATATTTCAGCGCTTGGCTATAGGGACAGAAAAAGAAGTCATCTCAGGAAATTTAGTAAGAGTGTGGTTGGTAGGGATGTGAGGACTAGATTTTTCACTTGGAGAGTGGTGACTGAATGAAAGAGTTTGACAGAGTCAGTTTGAGTGTTTTTCCTGTTAATGAGTTCAAGGAGAGGTATGATAAATATTTAGTGGGTAGTTTTGGTCTACCGAGAGGAGTCTCTGGACTCTGTGGAGGTGTCTGTACAATAATAATAATAATAACTGTTATTATACTAATACAATAGAGGACCAAACCCTGTGGTACACCACTAGTAAACCTGTCTTCTCCTACAGCACTGGTTGCTCCAATTTATGCAACAGAATTATATGAATCCTTTCACATGCCTTTGCAAAGTCTAGCAGTATTACTAAATAGCCATTTCCTTTATCCAAACTCCGTTTTGACTTTATTATAAAAAAGTAAGCAAATTACTAAGGCAAGATCTACTCTTTACAAAAACATGTTGCACATTATAAGCTATCATATTCCTGTCACCAGTCTTGAATTTACCAATTCCTCCAATATCTTAACCACAACTCCTAAGATACTGAATGGCCTATAATTTGCTAGTTCTGTCTTGTAGCTTCTTTATGAAGTGGGACTATTTTGCCCTCTTTCCAATCTTCTGGACCTTTTCAGTAAACAGTATGGTCAGAGGAGCTGATAATTCCCTCACTCATTCTTGTAACACATGGGCCATTATGCCATCTAATCCCGTGGCTGTATTTGCACAGGTTATACAAAATCTATCTTAAGTATCTCCATTTGTTTAACCTCTATTCTCCCATCAGTCAGCATCACATCCACCATTGCAGTATCACCACTTAGATGGTACACCCTTGAAAAATGAGCATTCAGTAACTCAACTATTTGGTTTTCTTTCGTTACCTCCCTACCATCAGCACTTTTTAAAATCATCCTTCCATAGTCATTTCTTCTTTTATTTGCAACATAGCAAAAGAACTCTTTAGAATTTCTTTTGGTCTCATGGACTAGATTTCTCTCATAATTATCTTTGGCCTTCCTTCCCTACCATAGAGATTACCCTTCTTCCATGTCTCATGTACTGCTCATGGCATGCTGATCACCTTTTTCTTTATATTCCCTCCACAACTTTTTCCTTGTCTGCAACTCCTGCTTAATGATGTTATTCATCCATCTAACTCTTATCATTTTTAATTATAACTCCTATCTGATTTATCCTTCCAACTCTGGGTATGCATCATGATACTGCTTTATTCTAACATCCCACTGACCATCTCCCATTCACCACCAACATCTCTCCCCTCAAAATTTTTATGCCATGACACTGCTGAAAGCTGACTCTGCACCTTGTCATAATCAGCTGCTGTGTAATTCCACGTATATACCTTCTTAACAGAAAATTCTGTTAAGAAGATATAAAATTCTAGCAATCTCCCATGGCTAATAGACAAAAAAGGGAGAATATGATAGAAACATTTAGGTTACTTAAAGTTATAGGATTGATGCAAGGGAAATGTTTCAGCACTTGGCTAGAGGAGACAGAATAAGAGGTCATCCCTGAAAGTTGAGTAAAGGTGTGGTTAGTAGGAGTGTGAGGACTAGATTTGTTGCTTGGAGAGTTGTGAATGAATTAAATCGGTTGCCAGAATCAGTTGTGAGTGCTTTGTCTGTTAATGGGTTCAAGGAGAGGTATTATAGATTGCGTGGATAGTTTGGGTCTCCTGCGATGGGTTTTGGAAATTATTTGAGTTTCTGGGAGGTTTTACCGCCCAGAAACTCAGATTTTTCATCCCACAAAACAAGCAAATCAACAAACACACACACACACAGTTTACAGCTAGAGCAGGCAATGTAGATAACATTTAACCACCCTATCATAAGGATCAGATTTCTAGAAGCTGATTCACTTGACCAGAATAGGCCAATGAGCCTAACACAAAAAGAGTGAGAATAGGACAAAATATGTAATAGTTATAGAGGCCAAGTTTGCAAATTATTTTTGAACAGCTGCAATGCATTTTGTGGGATGATATCTTCTCTTTCTTCAAGTTTAGGTACAGTTTGCAGTTTGTGCAAAAACCTGACATTCATGATTTTCACAATCAGTGTACGTTTAGTGAGGATATGAAGTTCAAAACTCATTCTTTGTTTTTTGACTGTGATAGGTCCTTTCCAATTTTAGAGAAAGATACATTTTCTTTCATAGAACTAGGCAAAAAAAAAAAAAAATAAATAAATAAATAAAAGCAAAGTGAATATTTCTGGGCTAAGGAGAATGGATGTCAATTTAATGTGACAAAATGTAAGGTTATGCATTTTGGGGTGAAAAGATTAGCAGCAGTATACCACATTGGTGGAACTGTACTCCAGGAAATTGATGAGGCCAGGGACTTGGGAGTGTTGGTGGATAGGGAGATGAAGTTTAGGGGGGGGACATTGCAAAAGTGGATAAATCAGCTCATCAAATCATTTGGTTGTTGAAAAATACTTTGATGAGTAGAGACAAGCAAGTTATTGTACCTCTGTACCAAGCCTTGATAAGATCTCATCTTGACTGCTGTGCCCAGATTTGGTCACCTAGATTTCTTCTTGATGAGGAGGAGGTGGAGAGGATTCAGAGGCGAGTGACCAAGATGATAGCAGGTCTATGGAATGAACCTTATGAGAATAGGTTGAAGATTTGTGGGTTGCAGAAATTGGTTGATAGGCGGAAAAGTGGAGAAATGATTGAGACATTCAAATTGCTGAAGGGTTTCTATAGGATTAATTCAGAGGATATTTTTGAGATCAGGACTGGTGGCAGGAGAACTAGGGGACACCTATGGAAGCTGGGCAAGAGTGTGGTTAGCAAGAGTGTTAGAGCTGGGTTCTTTACTTTTAGAGTAAATGAATGGAAGAAGCTGCTAGAGTTTGTTGTGGGTGCTATGACGGTGAGTGAGTTCAAGGCAAGATATGATAGATACTGTGAGAATGTCGTATAGTTGTGTGGACATGATGTCGAGGGCCTCCCTCGATGAGTCTAAGGACTCCCTGGAGTCGCCTGTAATAATAATAATAATATGGAAAAGAAAACTGATGACATTAAAAATGGACATTTCCTTATTTCTTTATGTAAAAAATACACCGCTTTTATTTATTTTTATCAATCAGGAGCCATACAAAGCCATTTACCATCATAAGTGATTAACCCTTAGAGCATTTAAGTGATTAAAAAACAAGTGTTTTTTTAATTGCTTATCTTAATTTACTACATACATTTTAATTTACTTTGTACTTCAATTTCCTTCATACACTATGATGCAAATTACCAATAGTTAGACAAGTCATGCATTATTTGAAGCAACCAATATTTTCTTTTCTTTTTCTCGGTAGCCATTCGCAAGAGACAACAGGCAGAGAAAACAGAATTACTTGAACAGCAGAAACTGGAAGAAAATGATGCAAAATTAGCATTTTTAGATCTGGATAAGAACAATGATGGAATGTAAGTGATTAAAATTTAAAATAATTGGTTGGTTTCTAGTTTGAAACAGAATACAGTAAATACATATTGGTTATCTTTTCATGGATAATAATTCTTAAAGAAGAAAATATTTGAAAATCTTTGGGTTGGCAGGGAGCCTGCAGGGTGCATGCTGACAAACGTGTATTTTTGGCAGCCAATAAAAAGTTGACCGTACTTACATGGCATGTGGCCCGTATATTGAAATATTTAAATAATGCATTTTATAATATATGAATAATAAATTAAAAATAATTTTATACTTATACTTTATGATATCGCCATGCAACTTGGTGCAAGTCAACCGTATGAGTCATCATTAGTTGTGATAACAAAGGCAACTTCATCCCATGACAACCGAGATTTTGGCACACTTTTGCAGTTTCGTTTCCTGGTCCGTCTTTTAATATAATTCAATAATATCAACTATTATTTTCAGAGGATGTATATTTGTTAAAAATAATTTCAAAAATGGGTTCAAGAAAACATAAAATTGCAGATGAAGGAAGAAGGTTTAATGATGAATGGAACAGCAAGTACTTCTTTATTGAAAATGGGGTTAAGCCTCTTCGTCTTATTTGTCAAAAAAGTGTTGCTGTTATGAAAGAATATAATACCAGACGTTATTACGAGAATTAACATGAAAGCCAATATAAAGATTTGAACTGTGAACTTAGAAAAAATCAAATTAATAAATTATAAGCTTCTTTGACTTCTCAGCAAAACATATTTAAGGAGTAAGTATTCATAACAAATCAGTTGTTCGTGCTAGTTATGTCGTAGCAGAACTGGTTGCGAAAGAAGGAAGGCCTTATACAGAATCAGAATTTATTAAATGATGTTTATTATCTGTAATTGAACAAATATGCTCAGAAAAGAAGAAGTTATTTCAAGATATTAGTTTATCTGCCAGGACTTGTGGCCTGATTATTAAAAATAAAAGTTGAATGTGGCCCACAGGTCTGAAAAGGTTGCCGACCCCTGCTTTTATATATTAAACCAAATGCTGTAAAATATTGACAGCTCTGCCCACTGTGCTACTTTTAAAAGTTTTGATTTTATATAAGAAACAAGTATATATATGTATTTATATTTTTTATACATACATATATACATATTGCTGTGTTGTCAGTTGTGGAAATATATTCTCTGGATAAGCAAGGAAATGATTGCAGACAGTAATAAAAAAAAAAGTGGGTTTCTTAGATATAGCGAATGCCAGTTATTGCTACAATTTAACATACTGTCATTCTTGATATATGTACTATACATGGAATTACTTTTTCTCAATTTTGTCATTAAAATTGTCCAATGGAAACAACAAATTGTTTGGTGATTTCAAATGTGCCACAGTTCATACACTTCCATAAATGAAGTAAGAAATAATATAATCTCTGTTGCTTAACAATAAGATTCAGTAGTATCACTTGATCAAAGATAAGGTTTATTTTTTTGGGATATTTTTGAAGAATTATATGCATTTCACCAAAATTTTATTTAATTACTAATATTGAGACTGAATGCACATTAATTATCAAAGTTATTAGTAGGTTTTGTTCAGAATTTTTTGTATAACAATTAATGAAGGCAAAAATGGCAGTAAGAGTAACCAGATGAGTGGCACAAAAATTGAGTGAAATGAGCAGTGTGGAGTTTACTAATATGGTTCGTTGTCAAGTGTGTAATATGTATGCATAAGTGAATGTGGCAGATGTGTATGTTGAAAGATTAAACAAAAGAAGGAGAGAGTGAGAGTCTTCAGAAAATGTGATATATACTGGACTGAAGTGATTTGAAGGAAAGTCATGAACGAAAGTGAAGAATATCAGACAAAAGGCGAGGCAGTGATGGGGGTAAGAATGAAAATGATAGGCATAAAAGTGAATATAAGAATGTAAGTATGGAGTTTGTGATAGTGAATACAGAAATTTATGAAAAAGGAAAAGAAAAACAGTAAATGTGGAAGAGGAAATGAGCCTGACTGATGGTGCAAGAGCTGGTGTGAATGCAACAATGGAAGAAAGCATGACCTACAGAGAAATAGCAGGAATGATAGTTGGAATGGAAGAATTGGAGAATTAAATGATTAAGATGTGAAATGAGATGAGGCATATATGCAAAATCAAATTAGGTGTATGCTAGATAGGAATGGAAGAGTGTGAAATAATAAAATTAAAGATAGTGGAGGAAAAAAAAGTAGCAAATGACTCACGAGTAGCACTATGTTGAGATTATATTACAAAAAGTGGATTATGAGAAATAAGAGTGTGAGGGAGTTAGTGGTTGTGGTGTTGGAATAAATTATTTAGTTAGGCATAAGGAGAATATGAGGATGGATATAGATTATGGAAGAGAGTGAAAGACAACAGAGTGGTAGGAAGAGTTGTTTGTATGTTGCCTAAGTATGACAACAATGATGAGTAGGGGCAGAGAGCAAAGATCTTAGGAATGTTAGAGGAAATGTTTGAAGAGAAAGGAGTGCAATTTGCAAATGTGTGGTATGAGTTTGAGGGGCGAGTGGAACTGTATAATAGTGATGGACTGCATCTGAATGGTTTTGGAGTGAGTGACATGGAAAGGCTGCTGTTGTAAGTGTAAGTCAGAGAAGATGTAAATGAGCAGGAGAGTGGACTAGATGACCAATGGGATTTTAAAATCCCATTGGTCATCTAGATTACAGATGAGCATGTGAGACACACTGTAAGGAGAATAGATTCTGAGAGCAGTAACAAATGCATGTATGGGAATGGCAAGCATAGGAATGAACAATTTAGAATACATGGGAGGTAGTTGAGTCTGGAGAGTATATGGCACAAAGAGTAAGGGTGAGCAAACAGCTGCATGTGTTGAGAAGCCACAAATGAGGGACAGTAGGAGTAGTACTGGTTTTAGACCAAGAAATAAATTGTTGCTAATTTATGAATGCCTGGAGCATAAGAAGGAGGGAGATGAAATTCTTATGTTGATTGAGTTTAAATGCATGAGCAGAAGATACATATAAGGTAAGTAAACTTGATGAATAAGGCATTACAATTTGACAATATATTACTGTGTATCTCAAAGGAATGTTCTTGGGAATTGATGGCACCCTTGCCACACCTGTTTAACCTGAGTCTTGCAATGGGACGAGTCCCAAAGGAATGGAAGTTGGGAAGAACTATTCCACTTCAAAAAAAAAAAAAAAAAAAAGGTGGGGGGGGTTGTGGGATACTATAGCTACATACTACACATAGGACAATCTGTGTGTCTGGAGTTGTTGTTAAGGTGATAGAGAGGCTGGTGAGGGCTAGGATTCAGAAATGGGTTGATAATACCAGTATGCTTTATGATGGTCAGAATGGGTCTGTTAGGGGGAGGTCATGCTATAGCAATCTGCTTATATATTACAACACGGTGACAATTTTACTGGATGAAGGAGATCCATATAGGGTGGTACAATTAGATATCACTGTATATATGGCTTTTGATAGATTTCCACATGAGAAGCTAGCAGCTAAATTGAAACAGATGAAATTAGATCATATACTAGTGAATTGAATAGCTAATTGGCTGACAGATAGGTACCAGCAGATTGTGTATGGAGGAGTGTTATCCAAGAAGAGGAAAGTCACTGGTGGAGTGCCACAGGGATCTGTTTTGGGACCATTATTGTTTAACTTGTATGTTAATGACATTGGGACAGGCTTAACTGGAGATGGGCAGCTGTTCACCGATGATGCAAATTTGGGAAGGGCTATGAGAAATAGAGCAGATGTTGTAGCCTTGCAGGAGGATCTCATTAGACTAGGTGAATGTGCAAGTGAGTGGAGCTATCAGTTTAGCATTGCAAATTGTAAGGTTCTGAAATTTAGTAAGCAAGGTTGGAATGCACAGTACAGTCAATGGGGAAATTTTGAAGGAAGTGCAAAAGACGAGAGATCTGAGAGTGATGGTAGATCAGGGCTTGACGTTTGTGGGTCACGCTGCTAAATTTTAAGAACATCACAATGGATTATGGCAATAATGAAGAGTACACTGACATGCAGAAGCAAAGAAATTATGGTTCCCTTGTATAAGGTTTTGATCTGGGCATATATGGGCTACTCTGCACAGATATGGTTTCCTGGTTTTCAAGGGAATGAGGATGTAATGGAGATGATCCAGAGAACATTTACTAAGTCAGGGCTATGGAATGTCAGATATGAGAAGAGATTAAGTGAATGCAAGTTAGCCTTGTGAATAGGAGAAAGGGAAGAGATAGGAACGAGACATGTACTCTATGAAAAATTTCTTCTACATTAATCTGGTGAGAGGTTGTTACCAGATTAATGTAGAGGAAATTTTTCATAGAGTACAGGGAGATAGGGGTGGAACAAGAGGCCATCCCTGGAAGGTGTGAGCAATGGAGTGAGAAGCAGGATCTTTGCATGAAGAGTGATCAGTCCTTTGACTCCATGAAGGTCAGCTGTTAATAATTATAATAATCTTTTCAAATTGTTCTACCAATAAAAATATCCCAATTATAGTGTTTTGCATATTTTTATAGTTTTTTTTTTTTCATATAATTTTGCCAATAAAAGTGGAACTATAACAGGATGGGGGACTTTATCAAGCAGCCATGATTAACGTGACAGAAATTGTTCATCTGCTAACCAGATCCCTGGGCTTTTTCTAAACCAACTTTTCCATGAAATATTCTGTAGATGTTAGAACTCCTTTTTAGTAACTTTCACCATATTTTTGTTCATTTTTGTTTTCTATGAAACCTACTTTGCAAACCATTCTTAGTGTTTGTGTCCTTGGCACTAAATTACTGTGGTACCAGATGAGATGACTTCTAATTTCTACCTGCACCTCTCTGTGATCTAATTAGTGTTTATGTTGTTCCAAATCAAAATACTTGCTCCAAATGAATAGCTGAAATATTACTTACTGGAATGATGGCCTTCCCCTCCCCACTCCACACAATCTCTACCCAAGCCTTGTTTCTAAACCATTCTTTTACCAGGGTGATTTTACCATACATGCACATAAGGCTGATCTATGATATCAGTCTGCTTCTCAAACTCATAGCTGATCAAGGAAAATCAGCTTCCACTATGCCAAGATATGCACAGCATGCATCCGCTGATCTTTTGCTAGAAAAACAGAGAAATCCTCAATAATCTAGATCAGAGGTTGGCAACGCAGTGCCCACGGGTGCCATGTCGCCCATAGTGAATTTTTAGTGTACCCTCAGAGAAATTATTGTAAACTGCTTTGGAGCTCGCAGTGGTAATTTTGCAGCATAGATCGCAGTATATCTGAGAAGTACATTCATTACTAGTATGTGCTAAAATGCAAGAAAACATAAAGAAAAAACACTGAAAATATAATACATGATGGTACAAATTAAGTGAATATTGAATCCAACATTATTTCATAGCCGAATATAGAAACTACAAGAGTTTCGTGCCAAATATATAGAAACTAAAAGTTTCAGCAGATGCAAGCATTAGTACCTTATGGGCAACTCGTAGTAAAGGTGGAGCAAGCTTCAGACCTCTTTCCTTAGTATTTTCCATAAATGTAAAGCACATCTTGCAGAGGTCAGCAACCTTTTTAATATGAAGAGCACAATATAAAATTTGAAAATTATGAAGGGTTCATGACACAGGCATTTTTTCTCTCATTTCAGGCTTAGAAATTCTATGATTAGTTGTTTTTAAGAAAAATGAGATTTCAAATTTTAAGATTATTTTATTTACCTCGCTTTTTACAACATATTTTTGTCACATATGAATAAATATAAAATACCATAAAAAAATAAAAATAAAAAATGAATACAAAGTGAATGAATATTCATGTTAACAATTAGCATGTATCTGTCAGATCAGATGCGAGCGCCTTGCTTTATCAATCATAATGGCAAATGTATTTGTTTATTATGCAATAATAGTTGGGTTATTTCTAAAAAAAAAAGTGATATAGAAAAACATTTCAAAACCATTCATGCCAATTGTAATTTTAAGTTTAATTATTTAAATCAGGAGGAGTCGGCAACACAGAGCCCATGAGCATCATGGCACCCCAGTTTTGCACCCTTCATATGAAAAAGGTTGCCAACCACTGATCTAGATAACAAGAAGAAGTCTTCCAGTCCAGACAGTATCCCACCAATTGAACTCATAATCTACACTTCAGAATTAACATTCATTCTATGTTACCTATATAAGCTGTCATACTAATCTGGCACATACCAACAGCATAGATCAGTGTTTCCCAATGTGGGCAATTTGAATATTTTGAGGGGCAATTAGAAAATGATGTTGCATTCGTCACCTCATCACTGATATACTAAAAAAAACTCGCCATTGTTGGCGATAAATTGTCGATGTTGCAACCCTGACTTTCCGAACTGACATCACTAGTACAGCAGTCAACATAAATATAGTATCAAGCAGAACTCTCAGAAAAGCAAAATGATGAGTCTATTACAAATTTATTTAACCTAAAAGGCACAATGGCATGGCTTTCTGATGAGACAGAAACAAAATACTGAAATTCAACTAGTTTTGCAAAAAAATACTGTTGCCCTTCCCGTCGTCATATTTAGTTGAATGTGGCTTTAGTCTGTAAATGACTTGCTACTGAAAAAAATAAATCATCTGGATATCACAAACCATGGGGATTTGAGATTGAAAATGACTAAATTAGTACCTCAAATAAAAACTCTTTGTAGCAGACATCAAGCTCAAGGATAGCATTAACTTTGATTTTATTTTCCTGAGTTCAGTTCGATTTATGTTTTATAATATACAAAGTATAATATAAAATTTATATTCATTGAAGAAAGTCAAATTAAAAACAGTTTTACATATGTTCCTTTTTTATTTAAAGTTCATATTTATATTATACTTTTTTCAGAACTTGGCTGACTATTATGCTAGGGGGGGGGCATCAAAATCTTTGAGGCACGATCCAAAAAACGTTAGGAAACACTGGCATAGATGTAAGGCTATATTCAGCCCATTCCTAAAAGTCAAGCTATCCTCCCAATATCCTCTTGAAGTAATGGATAGTCATCAGCAATCCAACTTTGCTATCTGGTGGTAGTGAAGAAAAAGAATCAATGGAATATGGATTCTACAATTCTTGCTCCACAAGATATCAAGAGTGACATTTCTAGGACATCTGACACATATATCTCTTTATTAAACTACCATCTAATGGTCTTAATGGTCTTTTATTATTAAAAGACCAGAAGATAAATGATAAAATATACAAAGAGCCAACAAGTTTCACTAGCCACTGTCTAGCATTTTCAAGGCTGAACTGGTGTGAAAACAAATGCATTAAGTTATATTTCAAACATACACTTTAGTAACTGTTAGGCCATTACATTTGATCATTCTGTTTGAAGGCGTGCATGTGTTCGAAAGCTTCAGTCAGATTCCGGTACATGACCACGTGTTGTGTAGTTTTTTTGCATATTGTAATTCTGTCGAACTGAGAGAGATGATGAGATTTTTCCATATGTCTTTAAGAATGATACCCTGATTTCTATTTAAATTATTGCCTGTGCGTAGTACCACAGCTGCATGTGGGGGATGTCAATCATAATAGAATCATCACATCTGGTTTAGCTCATCATTTCTCAACATCAAATCACGTTATAGATTGGAAAAACAGTTCTATGCCTTACATCAAGAATGACTACAGATACAGAACTTTAAAAGAAGCAGCTGTGGTACTACGCACAGGCAATAATTTAAATAGAAATCAGGGTATCATTCTTAAAGACATATGGAAAAATCTCATCATCTCTCTCAGTTCGACAGAATTACAATATGCAAAAAACTACACAACACGTGGTCATGTACCGGAATCTGACTGAAGCTTTCGAACACATGCACGCCTTCAAACAGAATGATCAAATGTAACGGCCTAACAGTTACTAAAGTGTATGTTTGAAATATAACTTAATGCATTTGTTTTCACACCAGTTCAGCCTTGAAAATGCTAGACAGTGGCTAGTGAAACTTGCTGGCTCTTTATATATTTTATCATTTATCTTCTGGTCTTTTAATAATAAAAGTTCTTTATTTTAATACATCAGACCAAATATGTACAATTTAAGGTCTTAATGGTCTTCAAGGATTGGATTGCCATATTTCTCTCTGGCCTTTCACTTTATGTTATGGTGGATAGTTTCCTCATCAGAATTTTCTATCAATGCAGGAGTATCAGGCTATGTGCTTTTATATTCTTCTTCATATACATTAATGACCTTTGCCAATTTCAAATGTTATCCATATTTTGGTTGATGACAGTACACTTCATTACTTTTCTTCATTCGACAGACTTGCAGCAATCAAATACTTAAAAGATCCCTTAGTACCTCTCCAATGCAGTCGGAAGAATGATGGTACAGTGCACCCTACAATTGACCTGAGTTCGATTCTCATCATGATGAGAAAAATTTTAAGTTGTTTTATTATTTTTATTTATTTTTTGTCATTTGAAGATGAGTTAGCCAATCTCATATGGAAGTAGCAGAATTTTTCCTCCTAGAAATTTGGATTTTTAGTCAGCAGTAGATAGCACAGTGTGTACATGTGGATAGCATCATATTGAGTAGTGTAGATAGTGGATGTGGTGTAGAGTGCTCTACAATGAACTCCTTGGAGGTGTCATATAACAACAACAACCAATGACTTAAATACGTAAACATTGACATCTTATAGTGATCTTGTTTCTCATCAAAATGAACTCATTCACTCTGCCTTAGTGTCAGTAATCTTTGATTCTCCAATCAAGATCAGACCACACTTCTTTGCATAAACACATCGCATCTAAAGCTTTTTCAGCATCCAAAATATTTGCTATAATAAATTTAGTTTAATCCTTTACCCAAGTGTAGGCAAACAAAGTTTGTGCCTGAAGTAGTTCAGGACTGAGGCAGCTCGTAGCAAAGGTGGACCAAGCTCTCATCACTCCTTGTCCCAGTATCTCCCATAATGCAAAGCACATCTCCTTGCGGACATGTATAATACTATGCATTAAGAGAAGGGCCACTACCCAGACTGGTTTCAACCTGTATTGAGGTCTCGTCAGTGGGAGGCAGACCCAGAAGTGGTGATACTAAGCCAGAAGCAATGGAGAGGTCATATTTACTTATACGAGTTGCCAAAAGGTGTACCACCTTATTATTAATTTATCCTGGATTTAGAGAAAGATGTTGGAAGTTTATTTTCCACTTGGTTAGACTATAATAAATTTAGTTTAATCCTTTACCCGAGTGTAGGCAAACAAAGTTTGCACCTGAAATAGTTCAGGACTGATATAAGTAAATATGACCTCTCCATTGCTTCTGCCTTAGTATGACCACTTCTGAGTCTGCCTCCCACTGACGAGACCTCAATAAAGGTCGAAACTGGCTGGGTAGTGGCCCTTCCCTTAATGCATAGCATTATACATGTCCAAAAGGAGATGTGCTTTGCATTATGGGAGATACTGAGACAAGGAGTGATGAGAGCTTGGTCCACTTTTTCTACGAGTTGCCTCAGTCCTGAACTACTTCAGGCTCAAACTTTGTTTGCCTACACTTGGGTAAAGGATTAAACTAAATTTATTATAGTATAACCAAATGGAAAATAAACTTCCAACAAAATATTTGCTGTTCTCTTCCATTCAAGACACTTCTTCTCAATTGTATAACTCCTAACACTATATAAATCCCAAATTCATCAGCTCTTAGACCCCTATTAAGCCTTCCTACAAAAACTTAATCATATCTATAAACTCCCATGAGAATGCTTGATGCTATTTAGTAGAGGGCAATTACTGAGTAGATCTCTCTCTCTCTCTCTATCTCACACACACACTTTCCAGTCACTTTCTCATAGACACTTGTTTCTACATTGTGTATTTTCTTTTTGATAGTTTCATTGGCACTGCCATGTGGAATTGCTCACCACCATTCTTTAAATTTCTCCTAAATATGTAAAAATATAAGTATCTTCTAGTAAACATCAATACACAGTTTACCTTCAAACTTATTAAAACAACTTCTCATTCTCTTCTTTCATTCTATTTATTTGTATTCTTTGGAATAGCCATCCCACATAGTTTTTTTTTTCAGGGATTATCATTTGCTCACAAATTATTATTATAATTATTATTATTATGGGCTATTCCATAGAGTCCTTAGACTTATCAAGGAAGGCTCTAAACATCATGTCAAGCATCATCCAACATTTACGCAGTAACTATCACACTTTACTTTGATCATTCACAGTCATGACACAACAGACTCCACAACAGGCAACCTATTCTACTCATTCACCACTCTCCAAGCAAAAAATCTAGTCCTTACACCTCTGCTAACTACAACCTTGCTCAGTTTCCAAGGATGGTTCCTAGTTCTCCCACCACCAGACCTGTTCTGAAAAATTTCCTCTGTATTAATCTTGTAAAGTCTTGTTGGATGGACAACATAAAAGAACTCACCAACTTGAACTTACAATTTCTGAAAAAAAGGACAAAAGTCTGAGTGGGATGGAGAGCCTATGTTCACAAGATCGCCATGAGTCGAAAACAACTTGATGCCAGCCTGGCTGGTCGAGTGGTTAGTGTATCCGCTCTCCAGCCACAAGGCTGCAGGTTCGAATCCTGCTGTGGGCATGGATGTTTGTGGAAATACTAGTTGTGGTGGTTGGCGGTAGATGCCGTTGGTGTAGTGCAGTCAGGTTATAATAATAAAAATAATAATAAAAACCCTTCAGTACTTTCTATGTCTCAATCACATCACCCCCCCCCCCCCCTTGTCTGCCTGTCAACCAATTTCTGTAACCCACAAATCTTCAACCTGTCCTCATAAGGTTCATTCCATAGACCTGCTTCCATCTTGGTCACTCACCTCTGGATTCACTCCACCTCCTCCTCCTCATTGCCAAGAAACCTGGGTGACTAGATCTGTGCACATTAGTCAATATCGGATCTACCAAGGCTCTATAAAGAGGTATAATAACCTACTTGTCTCTGCTTGTCAGGGTATTCTTCAGCAACCAAGTAATCCAATGAGATGCTTTAGCAACTTTTGCAATATACTCTCTAAACGTTAACTCCCTTTCCACTACCCCCCCCCCCCCCAAAAAAAAAAATCCTTGGCTGTGTTAATTTCCTGGAGTACAGTTACAGTTCCATCAATGTGGTACACAGCTGGTAATCTTTTTGCCCCCAAATGCATAACCTGATATCCAGGTGGATTGACATCCAGCTGGAATTAAGATTGGTGGCAGAAAAATAAATAAATCAAGATATGCAGATGATACAACCCTCATAACAGAAACTAAGGAAGATCTGGAAAGGTTCATTCTATTAATTAAGAGGGAAAGTAACAAACCCGGGCTTAATATAAATATCAGCATAACAAAAGCAATGGTTTCTGGCAATTTAAATGAATTTATAATAGAGGGAGATAAAATAGAACTTGTTGAAAGTTATGATTTACTGGAGCCCAGAATCAGAAATGATGGTAAATGTGAAGATGACATTAAAAGAAGGATAGTCATGGAAAAAAGAAAAAAAGCTAAGTTGAACCTGACAAATTATGACAAATTATGAAAGATAGAGATGTGAGTAAGGCTACAAAAGTTAGAATTGTCAAGGTAATGTTATTTCTAGTAGTGATGGATGTGAAAGCTGGATTATTAATAAGAAAAACAAAACCGATTGATTCATTTGAATCATGGGCATGGTGGAGACTATTAAGAATCCCACAGACTGCAAGAATGACCAATAAAGACAGAATGCCTCTTGGAGGCGATGTTTGATAAACAGAAGTTGATGTACTTTGGACATATTATGCGAGCTGATGAATCAGTGGAAAATGCAGTCATGTTGGGGAAGATTGAGAGAATGAGAAGAAGAGCAAGACTGCAAAAGAGTTGTATGGACAACATAAAAGAACTCACCAACTTGAACTTACGATTGCTGAAAAAAAGGACAAAAGTCTGAGTGGGATGGAGAGCCTATGTTCACAAGATCGCCATGAGTCGAAAACAACTGGATGGCACATCAACATAAGAAATTGGTCAGACCACATATTTACTATTGTGCTCAGATTTGGTCACCTAGTTTTTTTGTGATGTGGAAACACTAGACAGGGTTCAAAGAAGAATAACCAAAAGTGCTATCAGAATTTGGGAGTGTTGGATATGAAGAGTGTTTGAGAGAATGTGGCTTACAGAGGTTGGTGAATAGGAGGAAAAGATGAGATATGATAGAGACCTCATGCCCTTCTTCACCACATAAGATGTGTTGAAGAAGGACGTGAGGAGTAGATTTTTTACATAGAGAGCTGTTAGTGAGTGAAATGCATTACCTGAATGCTTTGTGAATGTTGGTAGTGTAAATAACTTCAAATCTCATTATGATAGACATGTTGTTGGTTGAGTGGGCCTCCCATGATGAGTCTGTTGACTAAATGGGAGTAACCAAATAATAATAATAAAAATAATAATATTTATCATACTAAATCTTAAAATCCTTAACACTCCTTGCATTAACAACATATTCTGGTATTGTATTCCATTCACTTACAATCCTTCATGTAAAAATTCTACTTCTCATATCTCTCTTCAGCACACTCTTACATAACTTACAGTGATGGCCTCTGGTTCTTTCCTTCTCACCGTCTACTCTTTTTATAATCCCCTCTGGATTAATCCAATAAAATCCTCTCAACTTAAACACCTCTATCATATATCACCTATTTTCCTCCTATCTACCAAACTCTGCAATTCACATTTCTTCAATCTTTTTCCATAGCCAACATTCCACAGTCCTGATATTGTGTTAGTCCCACTTGCAAAGGCTGCACATCGTAGTGCTGCTAGGATAAGAAATACTTTGAGCATAGTAGTGAAAGTGTGGTCTGACCAATGCTTTATACAGTGGCACAAACACTTCCTTATCCCTACATGTTAGAGTATTTCTTATCCTAGCAACACTACGATGTGCAGCCTTTGCAACATTAGCAATATGTCCTCTAAACTTCAGTCTACTCTGAACCATTACCCCCATATCTCTAATCTCATCCACTTCCCAGTATGGCACCATCAATATAGTACACAGTCTTATGTTTCTGCACTCCAAAATGCAACACCTTGCACTTATTGATATTATAACTTTTGTCCAGGTCAAAAGTCTATTGAAATCTTCCTGAAGGGAATTAACATCAGCAGTGCTAATTAAAATTCTTCCCAACTTTGCATCATTAGCAACAACTGAAGATCTCCAGTCAGCCCACATGATATATCAAACAAACAAGTTAAACAGCAGGGCCAAGAACAGAACCCTGGGGTGCTCCCACTGGTTACCCACAATTTTTGAGACACTGCTCTTTCATACACAACTTGCTGGTATTCAGAGAGCCAATCTTTGATCCATCTAACCAATATACTATCTATTCCCATCCTCTGTAGCTTGTACAGCAACTTATCATGTGCCGGCAAAGTTTGGTCGATTGGTAGAGCCTCTGCTACTAATGGCTCAGTTAAGTAAGTTTGAGCACAGTTAGTAGTTGGAAGGGGTCCAATCGTTCAATGCTGTTGGCACACTCTCCCTCGATGAGTCTTTGGACTCCCTGGAGGTGTCAAATAATAATAATCTATCAAATGCTTTTGCAAAGTCAAAATCATAAAATGCAAGTAAATTGCTAAAACAGGACCTACCATTTAGAAATCAATGCTGACCATCATAAAGAATGCTATATCCATCAACCCAATCCTGTATTCTATTCCTAACCAGCCTCTCCAACACTTTGATCACAACCACAGTTATAAAGACTGGTCTCCAATTATAGACTTCTATCCTAGAACCATACTTGTGGAGTGATACTATTTTGCCTTCCTTCCACTCCTTTGGAACCATATCCACTGCAAGACTTTCAGTAAATAACCAGATCAAGGTGATAGCCAACTGTGGTGCACATTCCTTAAGAATATATGGTGATATGTCATCCATGATTTCACTTGCAGATTTCACTATTCATCCATTTCACTGCTGCTCTGTTTACTTGCTTAACTCTTGGTATGTAGTTATACGCTGCTTGCATTAGATACTGCCTTTTGAATTTCCATGCACTGTCAACATCTTTATTGATTAGCTGATCTACCCAATGTACCGATGTTAACTGACTAGAGCTTCCTATAATCACCCGCTTTATACTTCAACATATATCCATTTTTGGCAGTAACCTTTTCTTGTTTCACCACTTTCCGAACAAGTACCTCATGATCACTATCACCAACCAGCAGTAGTGTTAATACCTCTTTAACAACTACATCTTGTGAAGTTGTCACCAAATCCAAAATGTTAAAGCCTCTAGTTGCTTCAGTCACATGCTGCTTACGATATTTATCTCTCAGAATTTCGGCAAATTCGCTCTCCTCATTGCCATACACTATCTCCTCCTTCAGGATCACCTTCTTTTTACATGCCCAGTCAATTTGCCTAAACAGTATCCTCTACATTCACTGGCTTATAACAGCATCCTATTAGATATTGTAGGATATAGCATTTTTCCTACAATATCTAATAGCATCCTATTAGATATTGTAGGAAATAATATTAGATATTATTTCCTGTTAATTTCAACTTCACACCACGCAGATTCAAAATCTGTGCATGTACTATGAACTTCCACACTTGGCAGACACAGTTCCTCTGCAATCATTAACAGTACTTGTCCTCCTCTTTTCACATTCCTATCCTTCCGGAAAATTATATATCCTTCCATTTCTATTCCTAACATTACATCCTCCTCAGACAACCTAGTTTCATTTATTCCAATTATCTTTGGGAATGACTCAATCAATACAATAAACTGAGTTCCCTTGTTTCAAATACTACTTACATTTGTGTATAAACATAATAATCCCTGTATCTTTGAAGCCATTCTACCAGGATCAACATTCTCTATTCTAGCTACTATACCACACCTCTCTTCAGTCTGACCACTCCCGTTTTCCTCATCCTGACTCTGATTTCCATTCCTCCCTGTCTCATCCTCACCTTTATGTATTCCATCACCTTGTGCTATTGCAACACATCTTCAATCACTTAACCATCTTCCTCCTATCATACTATCCATTTAGCTGTGCTATCCTACTTCACAAGTAGACTCTGATCATTTGCTACATTAATTTCTTAATTTTGTACCTTCTCAGAAAACAATAGCCTTTCTTAATATCCAATACCAAACCTATTCAAATGCAATACATCAACACTTTAAACCACTCCAACTTTCCTTCAAATTCACTCCACAGATTTGAAAATGGAAACCCCTTTGCTGCACACAACTCAGTCATCTTGCTATTCATTATCTTTGCTCCCCTTCTTCTCAACTCACTATTGTCATATCTGGGCAACATGCTAACGACTTTTTCAACAACACTATTATACTTTACTTGTCACAACAACTTCCTCAAGTCTCTCTCTACATTATTTTTTTCTCCAATTAAGTCAATTTTGCCCATATGATTATCCTTTGACTCTTTCTTCATAATACTAACATATCTCCTTCTCATTCTCATTGGCCAATCTCCTCTTTAGATGTTTAATATCATCTTCCAGATATTTGATTTCACTTTTCAGTTTCACTAACTTTTGCCTAAACTTCTCTACTATGGTTCTGACTTTTGCTCCTGTTTCTAATCACTCTCACCTATCAACACGATTTTCACATATGTTAATGCTTTCCTTTTTTTGTTTATCCTAACAGTCCACAAAGCTCTCACAGTTTACTGTGCATACATGAAGCAGTTTTCACAATGCATCTACTGGGAAAAATCCAAGACAGAACTTGATCATCATGCTGAAGCTTTCCTTGCCACCGACATACACTTGTTTACAGACTTCAGAAGCAGAAGCAGTAAGAACAAACAAGTAGCAAAATACAACATAAACAAACAAAAATTCCAACAAAAACACTACTGAAGGACCTTTGTATCCAGTCTGAAAAAAAATGCAGCACAATTTACAATAAAAAGCCACACTGTGTTACTTTTTATTAATGTATATGAAATTTAGAATTGGTTTTTCATTTCAGATAAATAACGTTTCCCCCTCAATTCTCCATCTTTCATTTTTCTTTTCATTACTCCATGGAACATTAAAATATAATTGAATTACCCAATCTTTTACTGAAAAAGATCAGTCTTTACTGAATTTTTAATTGCATTTTTTCCCAGTCAACTTGAATGCAGTAAGTGATGGAAAAAAGTTCCATCAATATGTATCTACTATGAAGCTGTAGGAATATAGCTTCTGGCTTCTTGGTGAGACTCTACAAGGTGTGAATTCAAATTGAAAATGTCAGCCAAAAAAAAAATAATATGTCTAATTTTGTAGTGACTGTATTTCAGTTTTTTTATTCAAAATTTTCATATGAAGTTTTACATAATCATAAAGAATATTATTTACTTCTCTCTCTCTCTCTTAAATGGTATTTTAAATGTTGTTTAGTGAGTGCTTGATAATAATAATTGGGTATTTTTATAGCCTAACCCTGAAAGAACTCCAGCTTTTCCCCCAGTTTGACTATGATTATGATGGCAAAGTATCAGAAAGAGAAGCAAAGGTATAAACCTTTTAACACTATTTTGAGATATAAATCCAATAAAAAAATTTCCTAAAATATGTATGCTTAATTCATAGCTTGGTAATAATTACAACTTGTTTGCTGTATGATTTAAACAAAAATCAGACCTTGACAACATTTGATAACATGTACTATCCAGATATCAGTATGAATTTGGGTACTCATAATGCTGCTCAAATTGTAATAACACACAACAATAAGTGGACGTAATTAGACTATTTTAAGCCTAAAGTCCTATGGGGTGTTGGCTAGCTCAACACCAAGCAGAAGGCCTAAGAATTAATTTCCCAAATATTGGGAAGTTTAACACAACCATATTTATTTAGATTAGGTTGATTTTTTAAATTTGCTGCCGATTCTAAAAAGAGTTCTTTCAAGTTTGCATTTTGCTATAATGAAGCATTATAGTTTTTTTTTTTTTTTTCCATTTGATCCTATGGTATCCATATGGCATGGTCAGCAAGACCTGATTTACCACAGTTGTGGCAGCAGATACAGTTCTTGTATCTGCCAAGGCATGGATGTTGGTAGATCTCCAAGTTTAACCATAATATTATTATTATTATTATGTGAAATCTCCAGGACTCATCGAGTGAGGGCACACTATAACTCTCAGTCTCCACTACTCACACACAATGCTACTGTCCACTACTAGTATTTAAATTGTAAATTGTGTGTGTTGTCATGGCGCTGATTTCACTGTACACAGGATGAAAAACCTGAGTTTTTGAGAGGAATAAGAAACTCTGCTACCTCCATATGAGATGGCTGACTCACTTTCAGTTGAAAAAAACCATTTAAAGACTCCTCCTGTCACAACGAGAATTAAACATATGATATGATAAGTTGCAAGAACCAGGAACTCTGTAAAAACAGTTCTGGGGTAGAGGAACTTGTATATTAATGGTACTGAGGAAGGTTTGAATGGGAATATTCAACTCCACTCTACCTTATTTGCAAACAAATGAATATCCCCATTCAAACCTTCTCCAATATCATGAAGAGTAGAGCAGATGTTGTGGCTTTACAAGAGGACTTGAATAAACTGAGTGAACAGGAATGAAAGTGGGACTACAAGCACAAGATTGCAAAGTATAAAGGTTTTAAAATTTGCAAAACAAAGATGGGATGCAGAGTAAACCACTGGTTGGGATATACTGGAGGAAATAAGAGATGAGTGCGTGTGTGTGTGGGGGGGGGGGGGAGCATAGAAGGATCTAAAATTTAAAGGATATATTTTAAATTGTGAGGATAGGACAATTGATTCTGGCAATGATGTGAACACTGACTTGTAGAAGTAAGGAGATTATGGTTCCATTGTGTAAACCTTTATTATTATATTATTATTACTGCATGACACCTCTAAGGATTCATCATGGCAAGACACACTGTTCCATTCCATAGACACAACTCACTGTCTCTTCTACTTAATGTTGATGGTAGTTGTGCAACTACACAACTACCATCAACACACAATGCCATCTACTAATCAACTCCACTATCAAAAGTAATTTTGATAGTGGAGTTGATTAAATTGCATGTATTCTCATAGCCAATTTGCCTTCATTGTGGGATGAAAAACCTGAGTTTCTGGAAGGAAAACCTTGCTGATTCTGTATGAGATTGGCTAATTAACTTTCAATTGAAAAAGTCCATATAATTCCCATCACAATGATTCCTCTCATTATGATGAGAATCAAACTTATCTTTTTCTAAGAAAAGGGTGCAATGTTCCATTGCTCTTCTGATTGCACTACAGAGGCTTTTTAGCCATAGTGACTACTACTGCAATTAGGCCATATATGAACTACAGTGAAAGGGTTCACAAACAATTGGCTAAGATAGTTTCTGGTTTCTGAACTATTGAGTTTGAAGAAAGGTTGAGAAAATTGGACTTTGCAAAGGCATTTGATAGATTAGCACATGACAGATTGGTGTATAAGTGACTGAAGATGGGATTGGATAACAGATTGTTTAGATGGACTGAAGACTGGCTTTCTAAGCGATACAGCAAGATGTTTATGATGGAGCAGTGTCTAAGAAATGGAAGGTGACCAGTGGTGTGTGTGTGTGTGTGTGTGTGTGTGTGTGTGTGTGTCAGGGTTCTGTTCTTGGGCCCTACTGTTTAACTTATTTGTTAATGATATATTATGTGGATTAACTGAGGACCTTCAAGTGTTTGCTGATGATGCAAGGGTAGGTAGAATTATCAGGAGTATTGCTGATGTCGATTCTCTACAGGAAGATTTGAACAGGAAGATTCTAGCTTGGACAAATGAGTGGGGTCGTAGATTTAATATTAATAAATGCAAGGTGTTACACAAGGTGTCTCTAGGGTACAGAGATATAAGGTTAAGTACTGTATTGGCAGAGCCATACTTCAGGAAGTGGATGCGATTTGGGATCTTGGGGATGTAGACAGTGGGCTAAAGTTCCAAGGGCACATTCCAAGTGTTGCAAAGACTGTGCATTGTATTGCTGCTATGATAAAAAGTACATTGACATGTAGGGATGAGGTCAAACCAATGCTTATAATTGGTCCAACCACACACACACACATGGAATGTTGCACTCAAGTTTGGTTGTCTAGTTTTTATTGTGATGTGAAAACACTAAAGAGGGTCCAAAGACAAATGACAAAAGTGATATCAGGACTCTGCAGTGTTGGTTATGCAGAGTCCTGATATCACTGATATCCACAGAGAATGTGGATTATAGAGTTTGATGGACAGGAGGAAAATAGGAGATTATGATAGAGAGTTAGTTAAGGATTCTACCAGATTAATAAAGAAGGAATTAATTTTATAATGCTGGAAGGTTTGTGTAAAGAAGGTTCCCAGTTCAGATAAGTTTTTTTTTTACTAATTATTTGTAAATAAGTTGTGTGTTTATGTGTAACAGTTGTGCACTTGCAGTGTTTGTAATGTGTGGGCTTGTTTGTTTAAGTTTGTTTACAAAATCGTTAAATTTAGCAAACTGATACAACATGGCATTGAAAGTCAAATCACTGCATAGGTATGCATGAAAGACAAAAGTAGACTGCATAGATTTCTCAAAAATAGTACAGTGCTGTGAATGTAATATATATATATGTGGGAAGATGTTATTGATACTTATGTAGAGAGGCTGTTATGGTGTGGGTATGTGGGAAATGCAATATTGTGCATGGCAGTTAAAGATTGTGCGAATGTTCAGGGTGTGTGTGTGGAAATGACAGCACAAAAAAAGTTTGATTAACAATAAAGAGGGTGATAATTTATACAGTGTTAAAAAACAGAGTGAAATTGCTTATAACTTGGGAAATAGTGATGTGAAAAAGCAGAGTTCAGTTAATGGTAAAATGATGAGTGGGAATGATGGTGAACAAGTGTGTGACTGGCGATAAAATAATAACTAATATTTAAGGAATTGACAGCGTATACTGGAAATATAGATTAAATAAACTTTAATATACACTTTCCGATATTTCGGCGAACGTTACGTTGCCATCTTCTTGGGAACTTACTAAAAGGACACGTGCACACAAGTACTAATACAACAAATGAGACTGAGGCTAGGACGCTAGCGTTTTCCTAAAGTCCTGATGGTGCCCCCTGGCGGGCTATATTGGTAGTTCTTGGCCTTTGGGCTGAAGTTCTTTTGATAAAAGTTTCCCAAATTTGGGGCAGTTTCATGCATCCAAATTTGTTGAGGTTTGGCATGTTCCTAAGGGCCGAGGCTGATTCCATGAATAGTCTTTCATACTTGAACTTGCTGCGGTGTATTACTGTGGCTTTCTTCCATCTTATTCTGTGGCGAGTATCCAGAGCGTGGTCTGCAAGCCCAGAGTGGCTGTACTGGTGGAATCGGATGTAATCCTTGTGTTCTGAGATTCTGATATTTGCTGTCCTGCCTGTTTGGCCAAAGTAGGACAGTTTACAGCTGCAAGGGACCTGGTATACACCAGGTAGGTCTAGGGGAAGTGGTTGGTCTTTGGTAGAGCGGATAAGGGATGCCAGTTTTTTATGTGGTCTGTAACAAGTGGTCAAGTCATGTTTTTTTAAGATTTTATTGATTTTTTCTGAGGTGCCTCTGATGTAGGGAATAGTGATGGATTTAGAGTAATCTTTTTTGTGAGGGGGAGGGGGTGGTGGCTTGTGGATGACTGGGTTAAGTATTTTTTGGATTTTTTGGAGGGGGTAGCCGTTGGCTGAGAAAGTGTCACGGATGTGATTTAGTTCAGAGGTTAGGGCTTGATCATTAGAACAGATTATTTTTGCCCTGTTGAATAATGTTTTAATAACTCCATATTGTTGTGAGGGGGGGTGGTGGGATTGTTGGTGGATGTATCTGCCAGTATGGGTGGGTTTTCTATAAACTGAGAAAACCAAGGTTCCATCAGGTTGGCGGGTGACTAGTGTGTCTAGGAAGGGGAGGTTATTGTTTTCCTCTTTTTCCAGGGTGAATTTGATTCTAGGGTGTTGGTTGTTCAAGTGTGTTAGGAAGGAGAGGAGTGAATCCGGGCCATGTGGCCAAATAGCAAAAACATCATCAACATAGCGAAGCCATATGGTAGGTTTTTGTGGGGCTGAGTTTAAGGCTTTCTCCTCAAACATCTCCATGAAAAAGTTGGCCAAGGGTGGGGAAAGTGGTGAACCCATGGCTGTCCCCTCTATCTGTTTGTAGAATTTTTCCTGCCAAACGAAATAGCCTGAGTTCATTGTAAACTGAAATAGGGCTGAGATATCGGGAGGAAATTTAGCTTGGATTAGCTCTAAGGTTTCTTTGAGAGGGACATTCGTGAATAGGGAGGAGACATCAAAACTGACCATTATGTCATTGTGTTGGAGTGTAAGGTTTTCTATACTGGCTTTGAAGTGGGCTGAGTTTTTTATGTGTGATGGTGTATTGCCAGTATAGTGTGAGAGCGCTTTGGCTAAATGCTTGGCTAGTTTGTAAGTGGGGGAATCAATGCCATCCACTATGGGACGTAATGGCACATTTTCTTTGTGTATTTTTGGGAGCCCATATATGCGGGGGGGGTCTAGAGTTATAGGGTTTTAGTCTGTTGGTAATCTCCACAGGCCAAGAAGTAACCTTCTTAAGGAGCCTATGGAGTTTTCTAATTTGTGAGCTGGTGGGATTGTAATCAATGGGGAGGTAAGTGGAGCGATCTAATAATAAAGCCTTGAGCTTACCTGTGTAGTCTTTAAGATTGAGTACCACAGTGGCGTTCCCCTTATCCGCTTTGGTGATCACTATTTTTTTGTTTCTCTTCAATTCTTGTAGTGCCTTGTATTCACTAATGGATATGTTGGATTTTGGAGGTTTTGCTTTATTGAGAACACAGGCTACATCCAATCTAATGTCGTTGGCGATGTGGGTTGGAAGTTGGCGGATCCCGCGTTCAATTTGAATCATTAATTCCTCGGCCGGTAATTTCCTAGGAGCAATGGCGAAGTTGTGACCACGTGACAGAGCGTGGATTGCTTCTGGCTTTAAGGTAGCTGACGATAGGTTAACAACAGTGTTGGTTTGTAGTTTCGACGCCGAGTTCTTTGTTAGTTTATCAAACTTGTTGATATGTCGGCTTCGTACTCGTTCAAATTCTTTTTTAGCTGCCGTACACGAGACGTCATGTAAGACCGACCAAAGCTCGTGATTCAGCGTATGTGAAAGCTCGTTTTCCAGCGTTTTCCATTGGCTCCTTAAGAAGGTTACTTCTTGGCCTGTGGAGATTACCAACAGACTAAAACCCTATAACTCTAGACCCCCCCGCATATATGGGCTCCCAAAAATACACAAAGAAAATGTGCCATTACGTCCCATAGTGGATGGCATTGATTCCCCCACTTACAAACTAGCCAAGCATTTAGCCAAAGCGCTCTCACACTATACTGGCAATACACCATCACACATAAAAAACTCAGCCCACTTCAAAGCCAGTATAGAAAACCTTACACTCCAACACAATGACATAATGGTCAGTTTTGATGTCTCCTCCCTATTCACGAATGTCCCTCTCAAAGAAACCTTAGAGCTAATCCAAGCTAAATTTCCTCCCGATATCTCAGCCCTATTTCAGTTTACAATGAACTCAGGCTATTTCGTTTGGCAGGAAAAATTCTACAAACAGATAGAGGGGACAGCCATGGGTTCACCACTTTCCCCACCCTTGGCCAACTTTTTCATGGAGATGTTTGAGGAGAAAGCCTTAAACTCAGCCCCACAAAAACCTACCATATGGCTTCGCTATGTTGATGATGTTTTTTGCTATTTGGCCACATGGCCCGGATTCACTCCTCTCCTTCCTAACACACTTGAACAACCAACACCCTAGAATCAAATTCACCCTGGAAAAAGAGGAAAACAATAACCTCCCCTTCCTAGACACACTAGTCACCCGCCAACCTGATGGAACCTTGGTTTTCTCAGTTTATAGAAAACCCACCCATACTGGCAGATACATCCACCAACAATCCCACCACCCCCCCCTCACAACAATATGGAGTTATTAAAACATTATTCAACAGGGCAAAAATAATCTGTTCTAATGATCAAGCCCTAACCTCTGAACTAAATCACATCCGTGACACTTTCTCAGCCAACGGCTACCCCCTCCAAAAAATCCAAAAAATACTTAACCCAGTCATCCACAAGCCACCACCCCCTCCCCCTCACAAAAAAGATTACTCTAAATCCATCACTATTCCCTACATCAGAGGCACCTCAGAAAAAATCAATAAAATCTTAAAAAAACATGACTTGACCACTTGTTACAGACCACATAAAAAACTGGCATCCCTTATCCGCTCTACCAAAGACCAACCACTTCCCCTAGACCTACCTGGTGTATACCAGGTCCCTTGCAGCTGTAAACTGTCCTACTTTGGCCAAACAGGCAGGACAGCAAATATCAGAATCTCAGAACACAAGGATTACATCCGATTCCACCAGTACAGCCACTCTGGGCTTGCAGACCACGCTCTGGATACTCGCCACAGAATAAGATGGAAGAAAGCCACAGTAATACACCGCAGCAAGTTCAAGTATGAAAGACTATTCATGGAATCAGCCTCGGCCCTTAGGAACATGCCAAACCTCAACAAATTTGGATGCATGAAACTGCCCCAAATTTGGGAAACTTTTATCAAAAGAACTTCAGCCCAAAGGCCAAGAACTACCAATATAGCCCGCCAGGGGGCACCATCAGGACTTTAGGAAAACGCTAGCGTCCTAGCCTCAGTCTCATTTGTTGTATTAGTACTTGTGTGCACGTGTCCTTTTAGTAAGTTCCCAAGAAGATGGCAACGTAACGTTCGCCGAAATATCGGAAAGTGTATATTAAAGTTTATTTAATCTATATTTCCAGTATACGCTGTCAATTCCTTAAATATTAGTTATTATGTCTAACCAGCGTATAAGCCTCTCAACAAGAATGGCGATAAAATAGCGAGAGTGAATGATAGCAAAAAAAAAAAGGATGCAGGAGTTGAAACCTGAGTTGGTGAAGGTAAGGCCAGATATGAAGCAGATGCAGACTGAAATGAAGAGAATTGTAGATATGTAGGGAAGAGTGAAGAAGATGAAAACAAATGATGTTGGTATGAAAATGTAATGAAAGACCTGTGAGTGGTGTTCTATGGCAGTTTGATTATTAGAGGTATGGTAAACGAGGAGGTGTTTAGGTGATTTAGGCGTTGTATATGGGGACTAAATGAGCAAAGAAGTTGGTAGTGGTAATAGAGACAAATGAGTTGACTAGGAACAAGGAGAATGTAAGACTGGATATCAGGAGGTTGTTAGGAAGGATAAAAGATAATAGTGCAATAGGAAAGGTAGTCCATGTGTTGCTTAGGTATGACAGTGATAAGATGAGGTGGAGAGCAAGAATTATAAATGATATGTTAGCAGAAATGTGTGAAGAGAAAGGAATGCAGTTTGTTAATGTGGGGAATAAGTTTGAAGAAAGAATTAAAACTGTATAAAAGTGATGGACTGCATTTAAATGGTATTGGGGTGAATCATTTGGAGAGACTGCTGCTAGAAGAGAGAGTATTGAGTGAAGCGAATGAATCTAAGCAAGTAAGAAGTGATGTGAAAGAGGAGGAGAGTAAGGAAGGAGAGATTTAACTGGTGGTTATGAATGAAGAAGTGGGTATCATGAGTGTACAGAATGAGAGAACAAGTGTGCAAGACAAACAGGGAAATGGGTAGACTCAAGTTGGACAGGGGAACACAGTATGAGAAAGGTTGATGCTCCAAGAAGATGTGAATGTGTGTAGACAAAAAGGAAGGGGATGACCTGGAATGTAGAGGAAAAACAGTTGCATTTCCAGAGGGTTCTGAGACGAATAAGGAAAAAAGAAACGGCTTGAGGAAAGTGAGAAGTCACATCTAATAAGTTGTATCAGTGAAACTTGTTACAGATCCAGGAATGATCAATTGCCTCAGTATCCCATGATGCACAGCACTATAGTGCTGTGCATCATGGGAAGGGCCACTACCCAGATCGGTTTCGATCTTTGAGGTCTCATCAGTGGGAGCCAGATCCAGAAGTGATACCAAGCTTGAAGTAATGCAGAAGTCATATTTACATATACAAGGTGTGGCTATTAAATAACAAGACACTTGAGGTTCTGGCAAAGCCGAGAGAACGAGTGAGGAAGAAGAGATCTGATCTGTGGAAGAACAACACTTGGATTCTTCATCAGGACAATGCTCCAGCCCACTGTCTGTTAAGCAGTATCTGGCTTTACCTCAAACGGCAGCACTACTAAAGCAGATAACACCTGATGACTTGCAGTACTGCTTCCAACAATGGAAAATTTGTATGCAACGGTGTATAGATAGAGGGGAGTATGTTGAAGGGGATAACAATTAAGTTGTACAATTGTAATAATAAACCACAATTTTTCAACCAGTCTTGTTATTTAATAGCCACACCTCATACAAGTAGCCAAAAGGTGTCATATCATACGATACCATACACATCATTAGCTTCAATATACAAGTAACCCATTTGTGAAGTGACTTCATGCACAAACACTAATTTGCTTACACTTGGATAAAGGATGAAACCAAGAATATAATTTCTTGGTATCTTTAATTTATAGTATAATCAAGTGAAAAAACTTTGAACATTTTTCTCTAATCCAGAGTATTCTAGTAATAAGGTGTGCCACCTTTTGGCTACTTATATAAGGAAATATAACTTCTGCATCTTTAATTTATAGTATAACCAGAATATAAAAGCAAGATCTTATTAGAACACAATATATACATCTAACAATAACACGGTATGCAGCATGGATTTAGATGCAATTTGATTGATATATATAGAGATAAGACTTTGAGATTTAGATGCAATTTAGGAATTGTAGTGAATTCTGAAAAAGAAAATATGTCATTGGATTTTAACGGTAGCTATCGCAGAAAGCAAACTTGTGGAAAACTTTACCAGGTGCATTCGATACGAAGGAGTGGATTTTGATTGAGATTTGCTCAGCAGAAGGTAAGGTTTTTCTATTAATTTTCAGTTTTAGTAATTGACCAACCCCCATCAAAACCTACTAGACGTAATTATGACCGAAATAGACACCGACGCCCTGATAGAAACACTAGACAAAGGTCTGGCTCTAAGCCTACTCAAAAAATTACTAAAAAAATTTGAAGTGGAATGGCCAGGCTACTTGAACCTGTACTCCACAATGAGGGATGATGAGGAAAGCAAGGATACTGCTAATACAGAGGATTTGGTGGTCTCCAATCCCTCCAGGAACAAGGAGAGACCCACCCGCAGAAAAAACGCAAAACACAGACGACAGAACCACCCACAGATGAAGGTATTGAGGAAGACGGACACAACTCTGACCCTCCTGCCTCCACTAAAGAGAAATTGTCTCCAATTATCTTAAGAGAAAATAACAGGTGGACGGAACTAAGGGCTACTATGACTAGTCTACAGATAGCATACACAACAGCAAAGAATTTAGATGATGGCATCAAAATTCAACCCGCCACTATAATGGACTACCGCAGACTCACAAAGGAGCTAGATAATAAAGGTGTACAATACCACACCTTCACCCTCGACTCCGAGAGGAGCCTGAAAGTGGTTCTCCGTGGAGTATCAGAGCACATACATAGAGAAGACATAGCCACTGATCTCTGCTACCAAGACCTACCACCCATCAAGGCCAGCACAATAACCAGAGCAGACAAAAGTCCGATGCCACTCATCTTAGTAGAGATCCACCAGGCATACAAAAACATATATAACCTAACATCAATTTGCAGGCTAAAAATCCCAGAACCACTAAGAAAAAGGACCTCATCAGGACAGTGCCACAGGTGCCAAAAGTATGGTCATGCCCAGAGATTATGTAAAGCTGGATACAAGTGCTTAAAATACGGTGAGAGCCACCCCACAAACACCTGCACCAAGCCAAAATCCACCCCAGCTAAATGTGCAAACTGCAGGGGCCCACATCCAGCAAACTACAAAGGATGTATACAACACACAAAAAACAGACGATCTGCTCCCTCTACTAATCTACAAAAAACCAGTAGCCCCCAGCTCCTCAACCCACCAGAGGTCAACAAAACACGATACAGGACCAACTGCCACAACCAGAAGCCCCGATCGAAGCAAACCTCAAACGGCAGACGAAGACCTACACAGATGTAGTCCGCTCAACAAAGGCCACTCAGGAACAATACCGCCCAAATTTAGCAGCCGTCATCACAAACTCCCTCAAATATGCTGCAAGACTTCAGCAAATCTAACCCCACATCAGACTCCAGAAAAGATTTCTACAAGAAACCCAATCCATCCTAGCAGCTCTCATAAATGCATAAAAACAAAAGCACCCAAGTTTCCCCACAGATCATCGCTTGGAACGCGAACGGACTTAGAAACAAGATTCTGGAACTCCAAGAATTCGCAGTGAGATACAACCCAGACATCATCCTAATAAACTAATCCCACTTAAGACCAGCAGACAACCCCAAAGTTAGAGGATACCTCCTCCACAGAAACGACAGAATAAACTACAGAGGAGGTGGCACTGCCATTTTCATAAAAAGCCACATCGATCACCACTCTGTAACCAGTCCCCTCAACCAGAAATCTAGAGCTCTCAGGAATAGTAGTACTCACTACCTCAGCTGGGAAACTAACACTTTATGCAGCTTACAACCCTCCATCAAAGAATCTACTACATTCAGATCCGGATGCTGTCCTGGGCAATAAAGAGCAAGTCGTCATTGCCGGTGACCTAAATGCGAAACACCCTGCATGGAACAGCAAAACCACCAACAGAAATGGCTACACCCTCTTCAGCTACTCCAGTTCAAATTATGCAGTGGTGGCAGGCCCCACAGAACCAACACATCATAGTATGTATGGCACAGCCGACATATTTGACATTGCTATCCTGCAAAATATTAAGCTACAGTATAGCCTAGACCCTTTAAACGAGCTGACATCCGATCACAATCCAATCCTGCTCCAGCTGGGAAAGCAAGAACAACTGCTGCCTCCCCACCCACTCTATCTCATGGAAAAAACTACCAGAAGTACTGTCGGAACACATTGGACCTGTCCCTCACATCAGATCCATAAAAGAAATTGAAAATGCTGTCAAAAGCCTGACTCAGCAAATCAACACAGTCATAAAGGTTGTCACCTCTACCAAAACCACTCTTAAGCCAAACCGATTACCCGAAGACATCATGGATTTAATTAGGGACAAAAACAAAGCAAGGAAAAGGTACCACAACACCCGTGCACCTCATGATAAAAAGATCCTCAACAAACTGAACAATGAAGTTAGAGAAGCACTTAAAGCTCACAGGAACGAAAAATGAGAAGCCTCTATATCACCCGGCGAACACTCCATCTGGAACATATTAAGAAGCCTCAGAAACAAAAACAAATCTCTTCCCCCACTCAAGTCAGACAGGGGCCTAGTACACATGGATGCAGAAAAAGCTGAAGAGATAGCAAAGCACCTAGAAAAACAGTGTAGCCCTACATACGACAACTTGGACATCAAGCATGTCTATAAAATTCACCTCCCTGTCAGGCATGCACTAAAACTCACCAATTCCTGCAACAACAAACCTGCAAACACCTCACCAGTGGAAATCTATGAAGTTCTAAATAAGCTAAAGAATAAAAAAGCCCCTGGCCCAGATGGCATAACAAACAGAATAATTAAACTGCTGCCCCAAAGAGCTGTCATACATCTCACCACCATAATCCATGCCATGCTCCGATTTAACTATTTCCCCAGCTATTGGAAAGTCGCAGATGTGGTCCCAGTGCATAAACCAGGTAAAGATCCACACCTGCCTGAAAGCTATCGACCCATCAGCCTAATCTCAAACTTAGGCAAAATTGCTGAAAAAATCAACCTCTCCAAACTCCAAGCCTCAGTAAATGAGTTAAATATCCTTCCTAAGGAACAATTTGGCTTTAGACAACATCACAGTACTACTCAACAAATTCATAGGATAATTGAGTACATCACCACCGGCTACAATTGGCACCAACACACTGGAGCAGTTTTCCTCGACACAGCGAAAGCTTTTGATAAGATATGGCACTTCGGATTACTACACAAACTCATCTCAGCAGGCATACCATCAAGAATCGTCCACCTAATTAATCTTACCTCCAGGACAGACACATACAAGTCAAAATAAAGATACAGTTTCCAGTCAGCGACGGATCTCTGCGTGAGTTCCCCAAGGTTCCCTACTGGCAGCAATCTTATTCTTGATATATATGGTGGACATCCTACACAACCCAATGCCAGCCATCTTAGCACTCTATGCGGATGACACAGCAGAACTTGCCAGATCTCTACAACCACATCTCGTCACTAAAAAACTGCAAGAAAACCTACTAAAATTAGAACAATAGTTCTCCAAATGGAGATTACAAGTGAATCCCCAAAAGAGTATAGCGATACTTTTCACCAGAAGATTGGCAACTCCCAAGGGGGGGGACCTTTATCTATTCAACACCAAAATCCCTTGGCAAACAGAAACAAAATATCTTGGGGTAATTCTAGACAAAAGATTAACGTTCAACCCACCCATCAAAGCCTTATGCGCGAAAGCATCTAAAACCATTGCACAACTTTACCCCCTAATAAATAGAAAAAGCAAGCTAAATACCAGAATCAAAGTACTCCTCTACCTGCTGATGATCCGCCCCATAGTGACATATGCATCTCCAGCCTGGAGCCACACATCCAACACCAACATCCTCAGGCTACAGAGAGTGCAAAATAAGTGTTTGTGCATGATCTTGGATGCACCGTGGTTTGTAAGGAACATCCAACTGCATAGAGATACAAACATCCCTTACATCTACTCTTTCCTACTAACTACAGCAGAAAAATTCTTCTCAAAGATCTCTACACATCCCAACGATCTAGTTAAACAGGCAGCAAACTATGACGAAACTGACCTCTTCAAATACAAGAGGCCAAAAGCCATTCTAAATACTAGCAACAATGATTAATCTCCGTGCCCTCCCCCCCCATTCCAACTCATTCACAACTCTCCAACCAAAAAATCTAGTCCCCCACACCCATACTAACCACACCTTTATTCAACTTCCAGTGCTGATTTCTTGTTCTGGTCCCTCTAGCCAAGTACTGAAATATTTCCCTGCATCAATCCTATAAAACCCTTTAAGCAACTTAAATATTTATATCATATACCAGTGCTGATTCCTTGTTCTGGTCCCTCTAGCCAAGTACTGAAATATTTCCCTGCATCAATCCTATAAAACCCTTTAAGCAACTTAAATATTTATATCATATCAACCAACTTCTGCAATCCACACATCTTCAATCTGTCCTCAATGGGAATATTCTACAGACCATTCACCATCTTGGTCACTTGCCTCTGAATCTTCTCCAACGCTTCCTCATCCCAAAGAAACCCAGGAGACCAGACTTGAGCATAGTAATCCAGATGTGGCTGTATCAAGGCCTTAAGTTCGATTCTCATCATGACGGGATGAATCTTTATGTGGACTTTTTCAATCGAAGGTGAGTTAGCCGATCTCATATGGAGGTAACAGGGTTTTATCTCCCAGAAACTTGGGTTTTTCATCCCACATACAGACAAATTGGCCCTTCAGAAACGCACGCAATTTACAGACAGAAAATGTTAGCAGTTGGTGGTAGTGGGCAGTAGATGCCACTGATGTTGATGATTTGTCGTAGAGGTTCAGTGGAAACAGAGAGTTGTACATGTGTAGAGGCTTAAGTGCTGTAAGGACATCATGTTGGAGGGTTAATGGATTTTTAAAAACACTCAGAAAGGATTAAAACAGAATAGGCTAGCCTTTTTAAAAAGATGTTGGATACAAGAGTGATACTCAACTGCATTAAGCTAAAGGTTGGTCGATTGGTAGAGCCTCTGCTACTAATGGCTCAGTTAAGTAAGTTTTAACGCGGTTAGTAGTTGGAAGGGTACCAATCGTTCGATGCTGTTGGCACACTCTCCCTCGATGAGTCTTTGGACTCCCTGGAGGTGTCAAATAATAATAATAATAATTATAATAATAATAATAAAGATCAACTTTCATTCCAAAAAAGCCCTCCGCATATATAGCCGCACCAGCTTTGCACTAATGTGAGACCAAATCGCAGCTACTTGTGCCACCCTCTCCATGACGAACGCCCCCATTGGCTCCTTACAAATCAGAGCTCTCTGTGGTACTTAACCCGGAACTTTGGTCTATTCTCTCTAGCATCTCAGAAGCTTCCACACAGAAAGAATTTCAAAAAATAAAAGAGAAATATATCAAGAAATATAACAACCTCGTGAAAGCCAAACTGCAACTGCAAATTCAACCTCCAGACAGTCGTTAACCTATCTTCTAAAAGGCTCAATGATGATGCTGTCAGTGCCTTAAGCCTCGGCCACAATTTTGCGGGTGCTCCAAAAGAAGTGCGGTGCTTGACATAATGTTTAACATCGAAAGCGGATCTGTCGCTCAGCACTGGAAATAGTAAATAACATCAGGCTTGATGTCACCAACATCCTTGCCCAGTCTTTGCCTCCAAAAAAGTAATTTATCATCTGCCCAATGCACTGCTCTCATGAAATTACGGAAAGAGAAAAGTATCGTCATCACCAGAGTGGATAAGGGTAATGCCACAGTCGTTCTTAATGCTGCAGAATACAATCGGAAAATGGGAATTATTCCCCGAGATCGCTCAACCTATACCCCGATAGAACACGACCTACAAAAACACAAGTTAAAAACTTAAAAAACTTACTAAAAAAGTATCGTCCTGGCCCCCGAATACCGAATATACAGTTTACCAAAAATTTACAAACCCAATTCTCCATTAAGACCTATAGTAGATGCCACTAATGCACCTTGCTACAAACTGTCAAAACAACTGGCCAACTCTCTGAACCCCTCCCCCCCCTTGCTGGATTTTCCACATCCTATGTAAAAAACTCTCTACCCATTTTAAAACCCTCATAAAAAATTTACCCTTCAATAACACAGACATATCAGTAAGCTTTGACATCTCCTCATTGTTTACCAATATCCCCTTAATTGATACCTTAACACTCTTAAAAAACGTTTTTCCTTCTGACATCTTAGATCTCTTTTCCTTTGCCATCAATTCTGGGTATTTTTCTTGGAAGAACAAAATCTACAAGCGGATAGAATGAACCAGCATGGGTTCCCACCTCTCACCCCCCCCCTTGCCAATTTTTATATGGAAGATTTTGAAAAACGAGCCATAGACTCAGCCCCTTTCAAACCTTCTATCTGGCTAAGATATGTTGACAATGTGTTCTCTATTTGGCCTAATGGCCCAGACACACTAGACTCCTTCCTCAGTCACCTCAACAACCTACATCCAAGAATCCAGTTTACGATGGAAAGGGAAAAGAACAACTGTTTACCTTTCCTACACACCTTAGTTACACACCTTCCTAACGGTACACTTTCCTTCACTCTATACAGAAAACCCATGCACACAGGCAGATACATTCACAAACTCTCCCACCACCACCACCCTGCTCACCAATATGGCATTATTAAAACTCTTACCAAGAAAGCCCACAATCTTTGTTCGTGGAACCGCCCTTACTACTGAACTTGACCACATACACAACACTTTCCTCGCCAATGGCTACAGCAATCACAGTATCAAAAAATAATCAGTTCCTCCCCCATTCCCCGGTCTTCTCGTCAGACAGAGTTTAGAAATGCCATCACCATACCCTACATCCATGGCACATCTGAAAAAAATAGCCAAGATTTTAAACAAGTACAACCTACACACAGCATTTAAGCCCCACTGCAAACTTGCTACCCTTATCCGTTCTACAAAAGATCAGCTCCCTCCCCTCTCAGTGCCTGGAGTTTATAAAGTACCCTGTTCCTGTAAGCTGGCATACTTTGGACAGACTAGCAGATCAGCAACCATCTGCCTGGAGGAACACAAGTCATACATCTGCAACCACGACTATGGGCAGTCAGGCCTTGCTGACCATGTCTGGATACAACCCATAGGATCTCATGGAAAAAACCAGCATGCTCCACCATAGCAAATTCAAAAAAGAGAGACTATTCTTAGAATCAGCAGCAGCAGCAACTCTCAGAAATCAACCAAATCTTAATAAATACAGTTGCATTAAGCTTCCTAAGATTTGGGAAACACTTATCACCAGAGGTCCCACCCTACATTCCAGGCCACCTACAACTGCCCTTAGAGTGCGCTCCACCTAATTAGTACGTTAGTGTCATCCACATGGTTAGGCTGAGTATTGTCTGTTATTTGTGTTTATGTTACATTAGTTTTTTTGTAATCCCTGAAGATGTCTCAGTGACTGAGACGAAATATAGGAAGCATTAAATTCTGTTTTAATCTTTTTTGAGTGTTGTAAACAATCCATTAAGCCTCCAACACGAAGAGTTGTACAATAAGTGTCCTTCCGCGATGAGTCTTCGGACTCCTTGGAGGTGTCAAGAGTAGTAGTAGGAATAATAATAAAGAGGAATAACAACTTCTTTATCTCTGCTTGTTAATGTGTTCTTCAATAGCCAAGTAATCTTATGGGCTACCTTAGGAGTATGTCCTGTAAACATGAACTGTCTGTCTACCATCACCCCTAAATCTCTAACTTCATCTATTTCCTGGAGTACAGTGCCATCAATGTGATACATGGCTTGTAATCTATTTTTTTGTAAAATGCATAACTATACATTCTCCACATTAAGCTGACACCCATTATCTTTTGCTCATACTGACTGCCTATTTAAATCGTCCTGTAAGCTCTCCACATCGTCTTGATTAACTATTACTCTACCTAATTTCACATCATTAGTAAACAACAGAATATTTCCTTTCAGGTTATTTGCTATATCATTTATGTGCAAATTAAACAGCAATGGTCCACTGAACCTTGAAGCACAACACTATCACCTGTTTTTTTGCCTCAATTCTCCTCCTCCATATACCACTTTTTGATATCTGTCCAGCAGCCACCCTCTTATCTACTTAATCAGTGTCATGTCCATCCCCCATTTGTTCTAATTTGTATTCATGAGCAATATGAATATAGCATTCATATCGAGCAATATGAAACCAAAACAGTCAGTGATATGGGAAAATTTAGAATTTTTGGTGTATCACAATTTGTATTCTGTTTTCATCCCCACCTACTAAAAATATACAACCAGATATGTCTTTTAATTATTCTTTTAGTATAAATTAAAATTTCATAATAGCCATTTATTATTATCATTATTATTCAGGCCTCCATGGATTCAAAAGACTCATCGTGGGAGGTCCTTCCTAAGAACATAAAGTCTGTCAAGACTCATCGAGGGGAGGTTCCCCCCCCCTAAGAAACACAAAGTCTATCATACCACTCCTTAAACTCATTGACCGTTCTCGCTCTCACCACTCCATCAATCAATGCATTCCATGGTTCAACCACCCTCCATGCAAAGAAACCACTCCTCACCCTCTTGCTCACAGTTTCCTTTCATAACTTCCAGGGATGGCCTCTTGTCATCACTCCTTCCCGCTGTTCAACCAAGCAAAAGAACTCCCCAGTGTCAACCCTGTAACCATCTCTCAACAGTTTAAAAGTCTCAATCATATCACCTTTGATATCATGAGCAATATGAAATGAAACACTTGCTTCACGGATGTCTTTGCACAAACTAACTTACTTCCAATAACCTAACTGCTTAAATTTCCCTGAATTTGCACTTCAGCATGCTCAGTGAACAAAGCTGTCTCTCTAGATACTTAACACCAAAACCATTTAGATGCCATCCATTTATCATTCTTACTTACCAATCTCATAATTTTTTGCATCCTGCTAACCTCCCCCTTTCTCTCCCTCTCTCTCTAAAAGTATCACTTATAAACAATGTAATATTGATATATTTAATGTAAAATTTTAATATTCTGATGATTAACAGAATGCAAATTTTGTTACACAAAAATTCTAATTTTAATTGCTAAAAGAGTAATTAAAAGACATACCTGGTTGTATATTTTTAGAAGATGGGGATGATGAAATATTTGGATCCAAACTTGATTGAGGTAAGAGAATGGTGTTGATAATTACACTTTGCAACACTTTTCCACTCACAGTCTATTGAGATCCTCCATCAAGGACACAACATCAATTCTAATTGTTATAGTTCTTTCTCACTTTGCATCTTCCCAACAGCTGCATATTGTAAGTTAAACAATAATGGTCCCAAAACATATCCTTGTGGCACTCCACTAGTGACTTTCCTTTTCTGACTTCACTCCTCCATACACAACCAGCTGATACTGTTTAATACATGACCTGTGGAAGGATCATCATTTTTTTTTTGTCGGCCTGATTGGCTGAGTGGTTAACATATCAGTTCTCCAGTCAAAAAGCTGCGAGTTCAAATCGCGCTATGGGCATGGATATTTGTGATTGTCTGTGAAAATACTAGTTGTGATGGTGGACAGTAGGTAGCATTGGTGTAGATGATGATGATAGTTGTGGTTGGTTGGTGGTTTTGAGTGGTGGAGATGGAGAATAGTGCCTCCCCCTCAATGAGTCTTTGGAATCCTTGGAGGTGTCATGTAAGAATAATAATATCATCTGTTTCAGTTTAGCTGCTAGCTCCTCATGTGACAGTCTATCAAAGGCTTTTGAAAAATCGAAGTATACCACTGTATACACGTATCTCCTTTATCCAGTGAAATTGTCACCTTGTTATAATACGAAGTAGATTGCTATAGCATAACTTCCCCCTAACAAACACATTCTAACTGTCATAAAGAATAGTGGTATTATCAACCCTTACTTGAATCCCACTCCTCACCAACCTCTCTAATACCTTAACAACTCCAGACAGGCACACAGATTGGCATATAATTTATAGCTGTCTTATCTCCCTCCCCCATTTTTTTTTTAAGTGGAAAAATTTTTCCCACCTCCATTCGTTTGGGACTCACCCTATTGCAAGACTCTCATGTTAAACAGGCGTGCCAAAGGCGCTGTCAATTCCCTAGAGCATTCCTTCAAGACACACAGTGATATATTGCCAAATTTATCACTGTGTGTGCGTGTATTCCTTACGTATCTCGTGCTCAATCAGTTCCTCCACCATACCTGCTACACTCAATTTTCTCAGGAGGATGATATACACTGACAAATTTCTCATTGAATACTTCAAGTATATCTTCTGCATTAGTTACCAATCTGCCAGTATCATCAACTAGCATTCTTTCATAGTCATTTTTCTTCTACTTGCAACATATCGAAAGAACTTCAAGGACTTTTCTTAGCTTTTTTCTTTTTAGTTTGCATTTACATTCATAATAATGATTAAACAGTATAAACAACACCTAGAGTTAAAATACATTTATTAATCTCACCAATATTTTGCTGGTTTTCTATCCAGCATCATTAGAGCACAATGATAACTGTGATAGGCACATAGCACTAAACTAAGTAACTGTAGAAATTATTTAAATTGTAACTGACACCTAATGTCCCTACATGGAACTCTCAAGATGGATAACTATAAAGTTAATTTAGAGAAGTCCAGTTATTATGTCTTAAAATGATAGTCTCCCAGATCTCTGGTAATTAAGGCAATCATACTTGTTGAGGTTGAGAGAGTGCTTCATAATTGATGCTGATTCTAAGAATAGCCTCTCAGACCTGTAATGACTTCTATGTAATATAGATATTTTTCTCAATCTGATTCTATGTGAAGGAGTATCCAGAGCATGGTAGGTCAATCCTGACTTGCCATACAGATGATCTCAATGTAATTTTTGTGTTCTTCAAGGCAGTTGTTAACTGATCTACCTGTCTGTCTAAAGTAGGCTAAACTGCAGGCACAAGGAACTTTATACACTCCAGGATGTTCAAGAGGATGTAGTTGATCATTAGGAGAAGGTAGCTAGCTGAATGACAAATTTGCAAGTGGTATGGAGATCATAATTGCTCACAACTTTGGCTATATATATATATATTTTTTTTTTTTTTTGGTGTACCCTTAACATATGGGATAGGAATGATTTTGCTGTGATCTGTGTTGGGTGCAGAAGGGATTATGGGTACATGTAATATTTTATCTATTTTTTATGGGTTCTAACCATTGGATAAAAATTTGCAAAGGTCCCTGAGCTCAGTTTCAAGGGTTGTGTCATTTGAACAAATAACCTTAACTCAGTGAGTAAGTGTTTTGAGGATGGTAGCGTGATTGTTTATGTACATACTTTCCACTATGAATGGGTTTTATGTAGTTGGAGAAAGATAACAAGCCATTACAAAGTTGGTTTGAAAGTTTTTTCACTTGGTTATACTATAAATATGTACATTTATATTTATACTATATATTATACTTTACATCTCATCTCATCTCATCTTCTTTATACCCTCTTTTACCTTGCGGTGTCGAGGGTCTATTGATCATCGGACCTCAATCCGTTTACAGGCCATAGGATATACCTATGCCCCGGTATATCCTATGGCCTGTAGTGTTAAGTTCTCAAGGCCAGTTTGTCTGCTTTGCGGGATGAAAAACCCCAGAATAAACTGGGGGAAAAACCCTGCTGTCCATGCCCAAGACTGGCTAACTTGGCTATGGCTGAGGAAGATCCTTCAGCTCCTCACGACACCGACGGGAATCGAAACTAGGACACTCCTTCCCCAGGCATATGGTTGCGAAGTGCATAACCACTAGGCTAACCGCACGGACTTATACTTTACATTTATACTATAAATATAAAGGAATGCAGAGAACTGATCAGGGCTTCTAACCTAATGTCCAATCCTCATCTTCTCATGGTGCACCCTGTTAGGTATCTACCTAGATACTGAACAAACAAGGATGGGCTGGCAATTTGGGATTTAGCCGACGAAATTGTATTCTTATTGGCTTAAACCAAAGGGGGTGCTTAAGGGTCAAAGCTGTATAACTGAGAGGAGACCTCCACATAGCCTTTAAAGGAATGCGTAGAACCGACCAGGGCTTCTGACCTAATGTCCAATCCTCACCTTCTCGTGGTGCACCCTGTTGGGTATCTACTTTGATACTGAACGAACGAGGATGGGCTGGCAATTTGGGATTTAGCCGACCAAATTGTATTCTTATTGGTTAAACCAAAATAAAAAATGATGGTACAATATGACAAAATTTCATGCTGGCTGGGGCGTCGCCCGGTTAAACAAGGCCCCCGTTGTTTTCGCCAGGGAACCAGGGCGAACAGCGAAAAGTCAGCTACTGGAACAAATCTGAAAACAAACCCCAACTCAACATCACCAGAGTTAAAGATCGGTACTATCAACATAAGAAGCCTGAATGGCAAAGAAATGGAGCTAGCTGAGGAATTAGATAAGTACCAGATCGACATAATAGGGGTGACTGAAACAAAAAAGACCAAAACTGGTGAGATCTTTCTGAGCAATAAATACAAAATGTTATATTCAGGCAATGACAATCAAGGAAAAGAAGGAGTAGCCATAGTATTCAACACAAAATACGAGGCTAATCTTCTTGAATGGCAGTCAGTCTCAAGTAGAGTAATGTGGGCAAATATGAGAATGGGGAACTGGACAATGAGACTTATTTGTGCCTATGGTCCCACAGAAGGTTCTACTAAGGTAGAAGTGGAGGAATTTTTTGAGGCTTTAGAAAAAGCAACTGACACAATGAAAAAGGAAAAGTTGGTCCTTGTTGGGGATCTAAATAGTAGAGTAGGAAATGATTGTGAGACATACAAAAATATTTTGGGAAAATTTGGAGAAAAGAGCAAAGCTAATAATAATGGCAAATATCTGTTGGATTTCTGCTCAGGACATGGACTGGTTATTACTAACACCATGTTCCAACATAAAAATGTGCACAAATTCACATGGAGAGAAGAGGCTAGGAATAAGAAAAGTCTCATTGACTATGTTATTGTTGATAGTGATGTTTTCTCCCTGGTGCAGGACACCAGAGTGTACAGAGGATTTGAAATTGGAAGTGATCACTATTTAGTCTTGAGCAGGATGAAATTGAATTTCATATTGAAAAGAATAACATGTAAGAAAGTTTTAAAGCGAATAAAAGTTGAGCACCTCTCAGATGTGAACTGTAGACTAAAATACACAAAGATTATTGAAAAGAAAATGAAAGAGTTTGAGAACAGGAATCAAACCTTGGAGATTCAGTGGCAAACTCTGAAGGAAACATTGATTGATTCAGCCAGAGAGGCATGTGGTGAGGTTGTGTGCAAGGATAAAAAAATCAGAACTCCCTGGTGGACACAGGAAGTTAAAGAGGCAGTGAAGGAAAAGAAGAAAGCATATCAAAAGTTCCTGGCAAATAAGTCAGCTTTTACTCTTACAGAATACAGAGACAAATGTAAGAAAGCTAAACAGTGTGTAAAACTAGCTAAACAAAAGTCATGGGAGGACTTTGGCAAGAATATAGAAAATAAATATCAAGAAGGTGGCAAAATATTCTGGAGGTTGTTGAAGAAGCTTAGGAATGGAGGAAAGAGTGCTGTAAAAGGAATTAGAGATGATAAAGGTGAAATGAAAACAGGAGAAAAAGATATCCTTGAAGTATTGAGTAATTACTTTGAAAAACTGCTAAATGAAACAAGCAGTGATGACAGCACAGTGATAAAAAACACTGACCAGGCATGCAGTCAGGAATACATATCCATACTTGAAGTAGAAAAAGCCATCAAAGGCTTGAAATGTGGAAAGGCAGCAGGAGTAGATGATATTCGACCAGAAATGTTGAAGTATGGTGGTATAAGAGTCTTACAGTGGCTGCACTGCATAGTTCAGAAAGCCTGGACAGAGGGACGAATTCCCGATGATTGGAGTAGAGCTCTCATAGTACCCATATATAAAAAGGGAAATAAAACTGAATGTGAGAATTACAGAGGTATTTCCCTACTGAGTGTTCCTGGCAAGATCTATGCAAGTATACTTGAGAAACGGTGGAGAAGAATTGTGGAAGAAAAGCTTGGTGAAGAACAAGCTGGATTCAGGCCAAATAGAGGCTGTCAGGATCAGATCTTCACTTTACGACAAATAGTCGAGAAAGCATGGGAATATAACAAAGATCTGTATTTAAGTTTTGTCGATTTGGAAAAGGCACATGACAAGGTGCCAAGAGAGAAGTTATTCAATACACTGCAGTTATATGGTGTCAATGGGGCATTATATCAAGCAATACTTAGTCTTTATTTGAGTTGTGAGTCAGCAGTTAGAATTGAAGGAAGTACAGGAAGATGGTTTAATGTTAAATCTGGTGTGAGACAAGGATGTACATTATCCCCTCTGTTATTCATTATCTATATGGATCACATTATGAAGGAATGTGGTATTAAACCTGATATCAAAATTGGAGATGTTTAATGTCAGCTCTTTGCTTTATGCGGATGATGTTATACTTCTAAATAAATCCGCTACAAGTCTGCAAGATTCTCTGACTAAATTGAATAGCTGTTGTAATAGCTATGGTATGAAGGTCAGCAATAAAAAGACAAAGACAATGAAAATAGGCAGAATCATCGAAAATGTCAACTGTGTTGTGAATGGAGAACTTGTGGAACAAGTAAAACATTTCAGCTACTTAGGCACAATTTTTACTGAAGATGGTAAACTAAATATAGAAATAGACAACAGAATCAACAAAGCTGGTATCGTGGGAAGTCAATTGAATAAATTCATATGGAATAAGAAAGAAATTAGTCGGAACACTAAATTAGCTGTATACAAGACTGTATTCAAACCAATTTTAACTTATGGATCTGAGAGCTGGGTCAGAAGTAAAACACTTGACCAAAGACTAGAGACCGCAGATATGAGAGTCCTGAGAAAGATTAGAGGCGTGAACAGATGGCATCAATGGCAATATCATATTAAAAATGAGGATATTAGGAAAGAACTTGACATTGTCAGCATCCTGGAATGCATTAGCAGAGCTAATCTCAGATGGTATGGTCACTTAAATAGAATGGGAGAGGAAAGATTAGCAAAACAAGTGTTCTCTGCCAGGTTGGCAGGAAAACGACCCAGAGAAAGACCAAGATATAGGTGGATTGATACGGTACAAAGTGCCTTAGACGATAGAAATATAAGATCTGATAATGTTGGAGTCTTGACAAGTAACAGACTGATTTGGAGGAAAATTGTAGATAGGAAGTTAGTAATGATGTAATTTTTTCATGTAGTACTGTCATATCCTGTACACCCCTTGAGGGTACATGGCAGGAATTTGATGATGATGATGATGATTGGCTTAAACCAAAAAACAAAATGATGGTACATCATGACAGAATTTCATGCCAGCTGGGGGGCGTCGCCTGGTTAAACAAGGCCCCCGTTGTTTTTGCCAGGTAACCAGGGCAAACAGCAAAAAGTCAGCTATTGGAACAAATCCAAAAACACACCCCAACTCAACATCACCAGAGTTCAAGATTGGTACTATCAATATAAGAAGACTGAATGGCAAAGAAATGGAGCTAGCTGAAGAATTAGATAAGTACCAGATCGACATTGACATAAACAAAAAAGGCAAAAACTGGTGAGATCTTTCTGAGCAATAAATACAAAATGTTATATTCAAGCAATGATAATCAAGGAAAAGAAGGAGTAGCCATAGTATTCAACACAAAATACGAGGTTAATCTTCTTGAATGGCAGGCAGTCTCAAGTAGAGTGATGCGGGCAATTATCAGAATGGTGAACTGGACAATGAAACTTATTTGTGCCTATGGTTCCAGAGTAAATTCCTCCACTTCTGTTAATGTAGAAATGGGGGACTTTTTTGAGGCTTTAGAGAACGCAACTGACACAATGGAAAAGGAAAAGTTGGTTCTTGTTGGGGATCTAAATAGCAGAGTAGGAAATGATTGTCAGACAGTGGCACACTCATAGGGAAGGCAAAGGGGTCCTGGCCCCCCAAAGAAAAAGAAAAAACACTAGAAAATTCTCCAAAAATCTTTTTCTAATTAAAATTAATTTTTTAAATTTATGTTGTGTCGTGTCTTCTATTTCTGTACTACTTATGAATTAGCTATCATTGCAGATGCCCAGTCATAAGTCGTATGCGATGTGTAGTCTGTATTCTCAAATCGTCTACTCACCCCCCCCCCTGACGACCACCACCACCAAGATTCAATCCTCAGTGCGCTACTTGTCAGACATACAAAAATGCTTTGGGAAAATTTGGAGAAAAGAGCAAAGCTAATAATAATGGCAAATAACCTGTTAGGTGCCAAGAGAGAAGCTATTCAGTACGTTTCAGTTATATGGTGTCAATGGGGCATTATATCAAGCAATACTTAGTCTTTATTTGAGTTGTAAGTAGTTTAGTAATGGTTATTACAAAAACCATGTTCCAACATAAAAATGTGCATAAATTCACATGGAGAGAAGAGGCAAGGAATAAGAAAAGCCTCATTTATGTTATTGTCAATAGTGATGGTTTCTCCCTGGTACAGGACACCATAGTGTACGGAGGATTTGAAATTGGAAGTGATCATTATTTATTCTTGAGCAGGATAAAACTAAAGTTCATATTGAAAAGAAGAACATATAAGAAAGTTTTAAAGCTAATAAAAGTTGAGCAGCTCTCAGATGTGAACTGTAGACTAAAATACACAAACATTATTGAAGGAAAAATGAAAGAGTTTGAGAACAGGAACCAAACCTTAGAGATTCAGTGGCAAGCCCTGAAGAAAACACTGATTGATTCATAACGAGAGGCATGTGGTGAGGTTGTCTACAAGGATAGAAAAATCAGAACTCCATGGTAAACACAGGAAGTTAAAGAGGCAGTGAAAGAAAAGAAGAAAGCATATCAAAAGTTCCTGGCAAATAAGTCAGATTGTGCTCTTAGAGAATACAGAGACAAATGTAAGAAAGTTAAACACTCTGTAAAACTGGCTAAACACTGTCCTCCCATGACTAAACAAAAGTCATGGGAGGACTTTGTCAGGAACATTGAAAATAAATATCAAGAAGGTGGTAAGATATTCTGGAGGTTGTTGAAGAAGCTTGGAAATGGAGGAAAGAGTGCTGTAAAATGAGTTAGAGATGATAAAGGTTACATGAAAACAGAAGAAAAAGATATCCTTGAAGTATGGAGTAATTACTACGAAAAATTGCTAAATGAAACAAGCAGTGATAGCACGGTGGTAAAAAACACACAACAGGCACATAGTCAGGAATACATATCCATACTTGAAGTAGAAAACGCCATCAAAGACTTGAAATGTGGGAAAGGCTGCAGGAGTAGATGATATTAGACTAGAAATGCTGAAGTATGGTGGTATAAAAGTCTTACAGTGGCTGCACTGCATAGTTCAGAAAGCCTGGACAGAGGGACGAATTCCCGATGATTGGAGTAGAGCTCTAATAGTACCCATTTATAAAAAGGGAAATAAAACTGAATTGTGAGAATTACAGAGGTATTTCCCTACTGAGTGTTCCTGGTAAGCTTTATGCAGGAAGTTTATTTTGCACTTGGTTAGACTATAATAAATTTAGTTTAATCCTTTATCCAAGTGTAAGCAAACAAAGTTTGCGCCTGAAAATATCTTGGCAACTCGTAGCAAAGATGGACAAAGCTCTCATCACTCCTTGTCTTAGTATCTCCCGTAATGCAAAGCACATCTCCTAGCGGACATGTATACTGCTATGCATTAAGGGATAGTGGCCCCTCCTGATGCGGATGTCCACAGTTCTTCCTGTTTGACCATGGTAAGCTTGATGACTATGGTCAAACAGGAAGATAAGCCCTTCCCATTATCTGTACCTTATTTATTAATTAAAAGTTATTACTGTGGACTTACGTGTTATTTAATAATTATACTATACCACAGGTACCTCTAAAAAACATGGAGAACTACAACAAAACAGTCACCATCCCATACATTAAAGGCACATCGAAAAAGATATCTAGAGTTCTCAATAAACATCAACTATGCACTGTATTCAGACTGTGTGTCAAATTAGCAACTCTCATCCGTTCACCCAAGGACAGCATCTCTCCTTTATCACATCCAGGAGTCTACGAAGTACTCAGCTCATGTGATGAAGCTTACTACGGTCAAACAGGAAGTACTGTGGACATTCGCATCAGTGAACATAAAAAATACATCCGGCACTAACGCTATGGCAAGTCGGGCCTAGCAGACCATGCTTTGGATACCACTGCACGCAGGATCAACTGTAAGAAAACAAAAATACTGCAACAGAAGCCTTGAAACATACTCTGAATCTCAACAAATATGGCTGTATAAATTTGCCTAAGATTTGGGAGACAGTCATCTTAAGACATAACTAGTGCCTGCTTTCTCTCTCTCTCTCTCTCGCTCTCTTTTATTTTTTCTTTAACATAGAGGGCACCTAATTAGGACTTTATTATGGATATTATGGGTAGTGGTAATACAACACAGTATTACCACTACCCATAATATCCAGTGGGATAAAGCTATTCTCCTTCATAGATGCAGGTTCAAAAATGAACGCTTCTTTAAAGAAAGTTGTGAAGCTATTTTACACCGACTGAATTTAAATCGAAATGATTCTCTCTCTCTCTCGAAGATCTGGGAGACTTTTATTTTATGTAATCATTAAAAAAACAATTATCTTAAATATTAATTATTTATTAATTTCTTTCATTTCCTAGCTCGCGACAACGATATATTTTAATAGGTGATCCACCGAATGTTCATCACTTGTATTCCATTCCTATCTGTTTGTAACACTGAAGATGTACTATTAATTTTAGTATGAAGTATCTGTACCTTATTTATTAATTAAAAGTTATTACTGTGGACTTACATGTTCTTTAATAATTATACTATGCCACAGGTACCTCTAAAAAAAAAAAAAGACAAAAGATCAGCAATAAGTCAATAAATAATTATTTACTTATCATTCTGTGTTCTAATATATACTGTCAAAATTAATCAACAAATAAATTAATTGATGTGAAATCATCAGCCTCTATATACGAGTAGCCCAGTCGTGAAATGACTGCACATGCAAACTTTGTTTGCTTATGCTTGGATAAAGGATGAAACCAAGAATATCATTTCTTGGCATCTTTAATTTATAGGCAGTTGTGTCACTAGCATATCTAAAAAGGAGAGACTATTGTTACTTTCTTTTTTTGTGGCAAAGCTTATTTTGGGTGTCCTCTCTAAATTGACTTTGTAGTTATCCAACCATGTGGGGACATTAGGTATCAGTTACAATTTAGATTGTTTCTACAATTACTTAGTTTAATGCTGTGTACTTGGCACAGTTATCATTGTGCTCTGATGATGCTGGATAGAAAACCAATGAAATATTGATGAGTTTAATAAATGAATTTTAACTTTTGACATTGTTTATACCATTAAGCATTATTATGAATAATGAATGACACCATCCCTATTCTCACATTCTCATCTGTATTGACATTGGTCTCACTTCACTTTCCTGCCTATTTACATTTTCTCTGACTTCTACTGATACCTTGTTTGCATTACTGACTGCACTTCTTTCCAGCAGTGGCCTATTAAGATGCCTCACTCCAAAACCATTCAGATGCAATTCATCACTATTATACAGTATATTTGTGCCTCAAACTCATACCAAATGTTCAAACTGCACTTGTTTCTCTTCACACATTTCCGCTAACATTCCATTCAGGATCTCTGCTCTCCACTGCAACTCATCACTGTCATATATGGGCAACACACAAACTACTCTTCCTACCACTGTCTTCAATAATCTCCTGATATCCATTTTCACATTCTCCCTATGCATAACCGAATCATTTGTTCCCACCACAACGCTGACCTGGTTGGCCAAGTGGTTAGCCTATCCGCTCAGCCATGAGACTGCAGGTTGAAATCCTGCCAAGGGCATGGATGTCTGTGATTGTCTTATTAACCAATTACCATATGTACTGCTGTGACCTGCGTTCTGGCACAGTATGACCTTTAATGTGCCAGACCTTTAATGTGCTCATATCCGATGCCTCAATCACCCTGTTCATCCTCCCTTCTGGAAAGCAGACCTTCTGCACCCTCTCATCTATCAAACCTAGAGAATCTCCATATAGTGCTATTCTTGAGTCATTTGCTACTTCTTTTTCTTCCCAATCTTTCATCTCATTTCTCATCCTAATCATTTCATTTTTTTTTTAATTCTTGCATTCCAGCAACTGTTTCCACTATTGCTCTCTCAGTCAGGCTTTGTTCTGTTCTGGCAGAACAGAACTACATCAGGTATTGCAGCACCAATCAGGCTCATTTCCAATTCCACATGGTTGCTCTCTTTAGCTTTTTTGAATCATTTCTGCATTACTGTCATATTCTCTGCATTCATGATAATATGAATGCAGAGAATGTGATATCATTCATATTATCACTCTTCTGCCTATCATTCTAAATCTTACATCCATCACCACCTTTCATCTGCTTTTCTTCACTTTCTGTTCATGACTTTCCTTCAAATCACTGCAATCCATTAAAATATCACACCTTTCTGCAGATCTTCACCCTCTCACTTCTTTTGTTTAATCTCTCAACAAACACATTAACTGCATGGATAGGCTTATGTGTTCGTCACACATGTTGCATTGGATTTAAACGGTATTGATGTGAACACAAATTGATAAGAAAATAACTATTTATTAGCTTAAAAGAAGTCACCTTAACCAAAGAAGCCACGAGTGCATTAAGTCGTGGACACAATTTTGCAGTTACTCCTAAAGAAGTTCCAAAAACCAAAATAATGGCTTCTGTTGAACACGGAATATATGACCTGCCTCCAGCAATAGCCAATAATATTAGGTTCGACGTGGCCAATATCCTAATCCATTCTAAGCCTCCCAAAAATAATATCTCACATAAAGGCAAATAATGGCTCTAAAAGAGCTATGCAATAATAATCACATTACAATAACCAAATCAGACAAAGGAAACGCAACCATAGTAATGGATACAACAGAATATAAAAGCAAAATGCACACACTTCTCCAAGACCGGTCAATATATCAAATTATAGATCGCAATCCCACCAACTCGCAAAAGAATAAGGTATGCAAGTTATTGAAAAGTCACTTCCTGGCCAAAAGAAACAGTCAACAAACTCAAACCCTTTCATGTTAAAACATCCAGAATATAGCCAAACTACTAGCCACTTGCACAAACAATTCTCCCTCTTTTGTTAAAAATTCTACACACCTAAAAAGTATTTTAGAAAACTGCACCTTAAATAGTTCAGTTTTGATATCACCTAATGGTGAGTTTTGATATCACCTCATTATTCACTAATGTACCATTGACTGAAACACTTAACTTACTAAATTCACAATTTCATCCTGATATATTTCAGCTATTTAAATTCACAATACAGGCAGGTTATTTTACATGGAAAGGGAATATATACAAACAATTAGATGGGACAGCTATGGGATCCTCCCCTTTCTCCCCCCTTAGCCAACTTCTACATAGACCATCTGGAAAAGCTAGCTATCAACACAGCCACTCTCAAACCTAGTCTCTGGCTATGCTATGTTGATGATGTGTTTGCTATTTGGCCACATGGCCCAGACACATTGAATACATTTCTAGTGCATCCAAATAGCCAGCACCCTAAAATCCACTTTACAATGGAACTAGAAGCCAATGACTGCCTGCCCTTCCTGGACACACTGATCACACGTCTTCCAGAAGGTGCCTTATCATTTTCGATTTATAGAAAACCCACACATAGAGATATTTACACAAACAATCACACCATCACCCTTCTCAACAATATAGTATCTTAAAAACACTAACCCATAGAGCTAGAGCAATCTGTTCCAATGACATTACTCTCACTGCTGAACTTTCTCACCTGCGCCACACCTTCCTAACCAATGGCTATAATCCCCATAAGATAGATAAAATACTAAATGCTACCCAGAAATCCCCCCCCCCCACTATCTACCAAAGAAGATTACAACAAAACTATCACCATCCCATACATTAAAGGCACATCTGAAAAGATATCTAGGGTGCTTAACAAACACCAACTGCACACCGTATTTAAACCTTATGTGAAATTGGCAACTCTCATCCATTCACCTAAGGACAGATTCACTCCTTTATCACATCCAGGAGTCTATGAAGTGTCCTGTTCTTGTCATCGAGCCTACTACAGACAGACAAGAAGAACTGTGGACAGCCTAGTGAACACAAAAAATATATCCGGAACTTTCGCTATGCCAAGTCGGGTCTGGCAGCCATGCTTTGGATACCCCAGCACACAGGATCAATTGGAAAAAAGCAAAAGTACTGCACAGAAGCTTCTACAAGTCAGAGAGGTTCTTCCTGGAATCAAAACAGAAGCTTTAAAACATACTCCAAACCTTAACAAGTATAGCTGTATAAATCTACCAAAGATTTGGGAGACAGTCATCCTAAGACCAAATTAATATTTATTTATTTTAATTTTATTTATTTCAAAACTTTGGACTACTGTTTTTTTTTTTTTTTTTTTTTTTTTTTTTTTTTTTTAACTTAGATGGTGCTGTAGTAAGACTTTAGTCTTGTGTTGCATGCTGCAATTACTTATACTAGCCGCACTATCCTATCCTATCCCAATGGCTTTAACAGGTCTTTAAGGCCCACAACCTTCCAAGCATGCTTGGATTTCGTAACCGAAATACAAGGATAGAATGGTCACTCCTGTGCCTCAAGGTATTCTTGGGTGTATCTTTGTGTGTTCAAGGGGCCGGTTTGCCTGCTTGCGGGATGAAAAACACCAGATAAACTGACGGAAAAAACCCTACTGCCCGCGCCCAAGACCGGCTAACTTGGCTATGGCTGAGGAAGATCCTTCAGCTCCTCACGTCTCCGATGGGAATCGAACCTAGGACACTCCTTCCCCAGGCATATGGTTGTGAAGCGCAAAGCCACTAGGCTAACCACGCGGACCTACTAGCTCCACTGTTACACCAAATTGTGGTTGTCTCGCATTTGTAACAAACTTTGTTTGCGTGCTCTGAAGTTGCTGGATATAATACCAGCAAAATATTAGCTTTTAAGTTAATAAATAGTTATTTTCTTATCAATCTGTGTTTGCATCAATACCGTTCAAATCCAAAACACATTAACCACATTTGCCCATGCATACATATTGCATACTCCTGACAACAAACCATCTTAGTAAAATCCACACTGTCAAACACACACACAATTTTTACACTATGCATGTTGTTGTTCTTATCACTATTTTTGCTTCATTAACTGTAAACTATTGAAGCTGGTTTGTTTGTTCATTTTGGGTGCAGTGGAAGTGGGGGGGGGGGGAGTATTATTATTATTATTAACTCCAGACCACCATGGGGTCTAAAGACTCATTGTAGAAAGCCAACATTGTTACAAACAAAGCCTATCAAACCATGCTTTAAACTCATTCATATGCCTGAGTTAGTGTTGGTACATTTTGTAGATTAATGCATTTTTTATTGTGATGTTTGAATTAAGTAGGTTTTGCTATTAATAAGTAATTATATTTGATTTGAAAAATTTTTCCATTCCTCTGTGGCCTAAAAGAGGTCTTAACAATTTTTGTTTCTATCTATATAATTACATGACTATGGTTTAGTGTATTTTCCCTTTATTAAAATGCTTGTTTTATGAGAGATTTTGATGCATGAGAGCAAAATGCATAATTACATAAAAATGGAATATGTAATTTTGGCTTAAAGTATTTTAAAACCATGTTAGTTCATTCCTATTTGCAATAGTGAATGCAAAGTGATAGGAGAGAAAGAGTGAAAAACTTATGGTCAGCTTTATATGTATATGTGAAATTGAATTTAGTAGCCAATGTGAAGGGGTATTGAATAAGCAAAAGAACAAGATACATTTGACTGCAATTAGAGAAACAGTTGGGTAAATAATATGCCATAGTAAATTTTATTTTGTTTCAGTTTTACCTACAGATGAAAGAAGAAATTACTCGTGAGGAGTTTCTGACAAGTGTATGGAAGATGATAAAACATGCATATACAGGAGAAAAGGTATGCAACTTTTTTCTTCTTCTTCTTCTTCTTTTTTTTTTTTTTGTAATAATAATCCTATCTACTATCCACTAATTGTGAGACATGGTCGGATGAGAATGACATCCTGATAGGAATAGAGATGGAAGTATGATATGTTTTGTGAAGACAGAAAGGGAGTTTGAGTGCTATGAATGATAGAGAAAGAGTTATGTCCATATAAAGTAGAGATGCAAGAAGGAAATAGTGCCAGTGGGTTTGAGGCGGTGTGGTGTGAGATAGAGGTGAATAGAATGAAATACTTAGTTGGATGTTGTTATAAACCTGGTAATGTTGATGGTAGTGATTATGAAATGTATAATCAAATTGACCAAGCAAATAAGAAAAGGGTAATCATTATGGGCGATTTTAATTATAGCAGTTTAGACTCGGATGATGAGATAGCAACTGGAAGTAAAGAAAACAAGTTTCTCGAGTTTTTGAGAGGACACACGAGGATTGAGGGTCTTGGATTTGATCATCTCATCAGAGGGTGTAATTATAAATGAGGTGTCATATCATCCTCCAGTTGGTGAGTGTGGTCATGAAGTGATTACTTGGATGGTTGGCAGCAGTGTGAGGACCTCTGTGAGAAAAGGGTATATGGAACTACAAGGATGGTGATTATGAGGAACTCAGGAGACAGCTTGCAGGTGTAGCATGGAATTAGGAGTTAGCTGGAAAAGAGATCAAAGTAGCTTGGGAGATATTCAAGAACTATCTAGCAGAAGCCATGTCTAAATGTATTCCAAGGGTCACAAGGTTAAATAAGGTAGGTGTGAAATTGATGAATGAAGAGATTAAGCATGCAATACAGAGGAAAAAAAGGCATTATGGAGGCAGCATAAGAGAATTGGTAATAACCAAATCCATGAGGATTACAAAGATGGCAAGGAGGGTAACTTGGTTGGTTAGGGTAGCAAAAGTGAAGTATGAGCAGTTAGCTAATGAAACCAAAAAGAATCCTAGAGAGTTCTTTTGATATGAAGCCAGCAAAAAAAAGAATGATTATGGAAGGATAACACTGATTGGAGAAAATGGTATAAGGACAACTGCTGTGGAAGATATAGTGGAGATACTTAATCAGTAGTTCATAAAGGTCTTTCATTCTTGTGTATGGGACACATAGAGAGATTGAGAGCAGTTGATGATGGGGAGGAGAGACTGCCTGTAAGTGAGCAAGAGATGAATGGGGAGTTGAGCAAACTTGATGTTAATAAAGCTGTGGGACGTGATAATATATCACCATGTATTCTGAAGGAATTTGCTAGGCAGCTGACATCTGCCATGACATATTTGTTTAATATGAGTCTTGCACTGGGTCGAGTTCCAAAGGAGTGGAAGGAGGGCAAGATTGTGCTGTTTCATAAGAGAGGTAGCAGAACTCAAGTATCAAATTATAGGCTGATTTGTGTGTCAGGTGTTGTGGTTATGTTGGAGAAGCTGGTGAGAACTAGGATCCAGAATTGGGTTGACAACAATGGCATCATCTTGGATAGATAGCATGGATTTGCTAAAAGGAGGTCATGTTTTAGTAATCTTCTTACTTATTACAATAAGGTGATGGCTTCCTTACACAGCAGTATACTTAGATTTTGCAACGCCTTTTGATAGATTACCACATGATAAGTTGACAGTAAAACTAGAGCAGATGGGGGTTTGAATATTAGATTAATACATTGGGTCGGGGACTGTCTATCTAATAGTTATCAGCAAGTTATATATGGGGAAGCAATATCCCGGAAGAGCAAAATCATTAGTGGTGTGCCTCAGGGGATCTGTTTTAGGGCCATTGCTGTTTAATATGCTAATGATATTGGCGAAGATTTGGATGGGGATATTCAGTTGTTTGTAGATGATGCAAAGTTGGGATGAATTATGAAGAGTAGAGAAGGTGTTGTGGCCTTACAAGAAGACCTGAATAAATTGAGTAAATGGGCACTAGAATGGGGATGTGAGTTCAAAGTTGGAAAATGTAAGGTTTTAAAATTTGGGAAACAAAATGGGATGTAGAATTTATGCTTGGTGGGAATATATTGTTGGAGGTGGAGGAAATAAAAAATCTTGAGGTGACAGTGGATATGGATCTGAAATTTAGGGGACACATTGCCAAAATTGTGTGGACGACACAAAGAATTCTGGGAATGATGCAGAGGACACTGACTTGTAGATGTAAGGAGATTCTTGTTCCATTGTATAAGGCTTTGATTAAGCCACACATGGACCACTGTGCACAGATTTGGTCACCTGGTTTTCAAAAGGAAGGACGAAGAGATGTTGGAAAGGGTCCAGAGGTGACTGACTAAGGTAGTTTCTGATCTCCTGAATGTCAAATGTAAGGAAAGGTTGAGAAGATGCAATTTACAGAGTTTAGCAGATAGGAGGAAGAGAAATTATATGATAGAGACCTACAAGGTAGTAAGGGGTTGTTATAGGATCAATTTTGGAGAGTTTTACAGCAAACAGTGGGAGATCTGGGAAGAACCAGAGGTCATCCCTGGAAACTGTATAAGGAAGGTGTGAGCAGGGGGAGTAAGAAGCAGGTTTTTTTGCATGTAGAGTTGTGAATAATTGGGATGCATTGCCTGAGGAGAGTGGTGTGTGTGTGTGTGCAGAGAATTTGCATATGCTTAAGGCACGGCTTGATAAGCTGTGTGTGTGTATGATGATAAAAGGACCTCCTAGATCAGTCTTTGACTCCATGGGGGGGGGGGGGTCTTGGGATGATAATAATAATAACAATAAAGTAGTGTTTTCCAAACTTACAGTACTTGCATATCAATTTTAAAATTTCAGCAGCACCAATATCAACATCAGACAAAGCCAATTTGGGAGATGTTATAATAATATTTCATTCAAACACAAATAATTATACAAGTATTTATGAATTTTTTAACATTTGTTTTATAATAAATCACAAACATGTGAATCATTTTTTATAATTATTAAATTATTATTTGACGCCTCCAGGGAGTCCAAGGACTCATCGAGGGAGGGCACCTACTCTACAACTCCGTCTCAACCATTCAGTCACCATCTGACAGCAACTAAACCAATGCCATCTACCACCAACCACCACTGATATTTCCACAGAAAATCACAAACAAACATCCATGCCCACGGTGGGATTCGAACCCACAGCCTTTTGGCTGAAGAGCGGTAACACTATCCACTTGACCAACCAGGCTGGCTGGTTGGCTGAGTGGACTAAATGACTAAATGCATTTTAGTTTAATACAATATACATACGTAGATTATTATTATTAACATTAGACTTCCATGAAATCAGATACTCATTGTGAGAGAGTGCTTTAAACTGATTCAATGTGTCTACATTTACAACACACTCAGGCAAAGCATTCCAATCATGCACAACTCTCCATGTAAAGAACCTTATCTTTACTCCTCTGCTTACACCCTTCCTATACAGTTTCCAGGGGGTGGCCTCTGGTTCTACCTTCTCCTCTCCTATTCTATGAAAAATCTCTTCCATGTCTGCCTGATAAGAACCCCTGACTAACTTATGTCTTAATCATATCCCCCCCCCCACCTATTCATGAGGCTTTGCAATTTACATTCTCTCAATCTGTTCTCATACTCCATATTCCAAACACTACTGACCACCTTTGTGAATCTTCTCTGGATCCTTTTCATCTTCGTCACCATGAAAATCTGGCAACCAAATCTGTGCAGAATGATCCATATGAGGCCTGATCAAGGCCTTATACAGTGGCATCATAATCTGTTTATTATTGCATGTCATGGTCCTCTGCATCATTGCCATTACCTGATGTGACATTTTCACAATTTGTGCAATGTTTCCCCTGAATTTTAGGTCCTTGTCTGCCATCACTCCCCAATATACTTGGTGCTTATTCCACTTACCTACCCATTCGTACAATCAGTTCCATCCTCCTGTAAGGCCATAACATCTGATTGACTCTGAATTGTTTTCCCCCATTTTGCATCATCTGCAAAAAGCTGCATATCACCAGTTAAACCTATCACAATATCATTAATATACAAAGCGAACAACGATGCAGAGGACCCTGACATGCAGAAATAAAGAGGTTATGATGCCATTGTATATAAGGCCTTGATCAACCCTCATATGAATTATTGTGCACAGATTTGGCTGCCTGGCTTTCATGGTGATGAGGATGTGTTGGAACGGGTCCAGAGAAGATGCACAAAGGTCAGTGGTCTTTGTAACATGGAGTATGATGACAGATTGAGTGAACGTAAACTGCAAAACCTTATGAATAGGAGGAAAGGAGGGGGTTATATGATTGAAATGTATAAGCTAGTCAGGGGTTGGTATCAGGTTGAAATGGAAGAGATTTTTCATAGAATTGGAGAGAGGGATAGAACAAGAGGCCATTGCTGGAAACTGTATAAGGAGGACGTGAGCAGAGGAGTGCAGTTGGTGAGTGGAATGCATTACCTGAATGCGTTGTGTGTTGTGAATGTAAACACAATACTGCACCCGATATGCAACTTTCTGATACCCCTATCTGATAGCCTCACTGATCCAACTCAGAAGTCTGTTATCCAATCCATTTCAATTTATTTAACAGCTTGTCATGTGGTAGTCTATGAAAATCTTTTGCAAAATACCACTGTACGAGGTGGAGGGGATGAAAAGTTCTGATAAACACCTAGAATAAAAATTATATTAAAGTAACTGATATAACCATAGGAAAGAACATCTTAAAACTCTTTAGCCCCTCACGTTTCAGCAAATTTTAATAATTTGTTCTTTTTCTTTTAGGATATATATAAGAAAACATGTCAGAGATTTTCAAGAAATTCAAAGACACAGAGGTGAGGGCTGTCATCAAGTTTTTCATGTTGCAAGAAAAAGTCTGCAACTGAGATTCACCAAACTTTGTGTGAGACTTTAGGAGAATGTGTTGCCAGATGGGTGGCCAAATTTAAAACTGGGCATCCTGAAACAACAGATGTCCCCAGGTCAGGAAGAACTTCCACAACGATCACACCTGAAAGCATCGATGCAGTGCATGCCATGATGCCTGATGATAGACAAGTACCAGTCAAAAACATTACAAAGACTAGGGATATCCAGAGAATGAGTCAGAGTCATTATCCACTAACATCTGGACATGCAGACGCTCCCAGCAAAGTGGATCCCTAAATGTTTGAATGTCGACCAAAAGAGAGAGAGAGAGAGAGTGTGATGTCATCTCAAGGGATTTTGGGTTATTTTGAGAAATCAGGTGCAAATTTTTTGGCTCATATTGTGACCATTGATGAAACATAGCTTCAACACTATGACTCACAGACCAAACAAAAGTCAGTGGAGTGGAGACACAAAGATTCTTCATGGCCAAAGAAGTTCTGAATCCAAAAGTCAGCAGGGAAGGTTCTTGCCATTGTCTTTTGGGATATGGATGGTGTAATCCTTACCAAGTACCTCAAAAAGGTGAAACTGTTACAGCAGCAGTTTATTCAACAGGAAACTGAGCAGAGGCATATTGCTTTTACAGGACAATGCACCTGCTCACACAGCACCCAACAGACAATACACAACTTGGGCTTTCGTTGTCTGTCTCACCCATCCTATTTACCAGACCTGACCCCATCTGACTATTTCCTATTCCCAAATTTAAAAAAAAAAACACTTGAAAAAAACACAACTTATCACAGATGATGAAGTCATATCATATCTGCAACTGGGGACTGGTTAGTGCAATAAGGGAAAGACTTTTTTCTCAGAGAATTGCAAATGATGCAGCAGCATTGTAACTAGTGTATAACACTTCATGGGGAATATGTAGAATAATGTGATTATTCTACATATTCAATTCCTTCATGGTGATTATCACAACTTTTCAGCACACCCTCGTATATGCATCTTCCTTGTCCAAGACATTTGTCACCTTGTTATAGAACATAAGTAAGTTAGTAAAACATGATCCTCCTTTAACAAGCCCATGCTAATAATCACAGAGAATACGGATGTTATCAACTCATTTCTGTATCCTACTTGTCACGAATCTCTCTCTCTAGTACCTTTACCACTACTCCAGATATACAGACCAGCCTATAAACTGTAGCCACAGCCTTATCACCACCTTCATGCAGTGGAACAATTTTACCTTCTTTCCATTCCCTTGGAACCTGTGCTGTTGTAAGACTCTTATTAAACAAGCATGCCAATACTACTACCAATTCTCTGGAACATTTCCTTAAGACATTCGGTGATATATCATGAAATCCTATTGCCTTATTATCCAGCTTATTTATTTCCTTGTATACCTCCTGTTTGCTCACAATTGACCATCCTCTTCTATTTTCTTTACACTTGAGTTTTTCACGATTTCACCCTGATGTGGATGAAACACCCTTATGAATTTTTCACTGAATACTCAACAATGTCTTCTTCAGCAGTTAACATTCTACCATTTTCATCCATTAACATTCATAATAATTCTTCCTTCTACTTGGCACATATCTAAAAAATTCTCTCTAGGGTTTTCTTTTCCTTAATTGCTAACTTCTGCTCATACTGCACTTTTGTTGTCTTTCTTTACTAACTGATCACTCTTCTGGCTTGCTTTTTATACTCTTCATGTAACTGAATATAACCCTTATTCATCTTGTATTGTCTCCTAAGTGCCACCTGCTTAATCCCCTTATCCATCCATTTTACACCTACCTTATTCAGCCTTTTGACCTTCGTAATACATTTGTATATTGATGCAGTTATGTATTTCTTTGTCAGTTCCCAAACAGCATTTACTATTTAACTTACTGCTTAACTCCTCAATCCATTCTATAGCTTCAAGATGTCTCCTAAGCTTCTCATAATCACCAGCCTTGTACTTCTTGTATATCCTTTCCTCACAGAAGTCTTTAACATGGCTAGCTACAACCCAGCTGTTCACTTCATGATCACTTTTACCAACTGGAGAAGGTGGTGCAAAACTCCGCTCATAATGATATCCTCTGATGAAATGATCAGATCTAAACTCTCGATCCTTGTTTGTCCTCCTTTACGTACTGCCTGATATAGGTATCTCTCAAGAACTCGAGAAATTCATTTTGCCTTATTCTCAGATACTATCTTTTCATTTGAATCTATACTGCCAAAAATTAAAATTGTCATAATAATCACCCTTCCTTTGTTCACTAACACAAGTTGTTTATACATTTCTTCCTCACCACCCTCCACATCCACTGGCCTATAGCAACATTCAACTAAATATTTCTTCCTGTCAACCTCCACCTCACATCACATTGCCTCATAACCATTGTCACTGTTTTCCTCTTTCGTTGTCTACCTTATGTGGACATATTTTCCCTGTCATCAGCAGTACTCCCCCCCTCCCTTCTTGTCCTTTCTATCCTTGCAAAAAATCTGTATCTTTCCATTTCTGTTCCTGTTAGGATATCATCTTCATTCAACCATGTTTCGCTTATTCCAGTGATTTTGCAGCGAATAAAATCAATCAGTGAAACACTTTCATTCTCCTTATTTCTGATACTCCTGGCATTTGTAAATAAACACAGCAGTTCACTTTTAGGTCTATAACCAATCCTACCCAAGCCAATTGTTGTTAATATTTCCCCACTATGCTTTCCATTGCCCAATCAGCTTTATCACTGCTTACCACACATATATCTGCTCAGTCTCAACTTCCCTACTCACATCCTGATCTATTTCATTTCTGTTGCGATCCTTCACACACATACATACACACACACACATCCATTTACTACTACCAACATCTTTCTTATGTAGTGAAAACTGTGGCATATTCATAACTATAGAATTAGAAGAGGAGAGAATAGGATAAGTGGAAGAGAGGGAATGAGAGAGAGAGAGATATGGGAATGATAAAAGAGGAGAGAATGGAAACAGTAGAAGAGAGAGAATGAGAAGAATGTCAGGGAGCACTAGAATCAGGGATAGAGGGATATCAGGAAGGCAGGTAAGTAGGGGAAACACAGAGAGAAAGTGTTAGAGGAGAGAGTGAGGGCTGCATGTGAGCAATCGAGAAACAGGGTGGTAAGAGGTGTAATGTATGGGGACTCAATGAGCCGTAGTGTGCAAGATAGGATGTGTGAGAAGTGTTTGCCTGGAGGAACGATAGAAGGTATGGCTATGGCAATTAAGAGGGTTGAAAGGGTGATGAGATGATTGTGATGGTAGGAACAAATGACTTGAGAAGTAATGTAAATTGGCCAGCAAGAGATATGAGATTCTTGTTTAAGGTTGTATGAAAGAAGACACAGAGAGGAATGATAGTGTGCGTGTTGCCTAGGAATGATTGTGATGACGAGCTGAGCAGAAGAGCAGAAATATTGAATAATATAATAGCTAGAATGTGTCAGAAAAGAGGATTGGAATTTGTGGATGCTTGGAGGGCATTTGAGGACAGAAACGAATTGTATGCGAGAGACTGCTTGCATTTGAATGAGGAAGGATGTGGAGAGATTGCTGTTCTGAACGAGTCGGTGTGACAATGCAGGGAAACTAGAATGCCCAGGGAGGATGGTAGCAGGGGTGGCCTTTTGTGAGAATTGGTATTGGGAGAAGGGGGGGACGACATCAGGTAACACTGAGCCCAGTGGAGTTTAGAAGGGATAATGTTGGATATAGAAAGTGGCATTTTTATGTTTTTTACTAATGCCAGGAGTATCCGGAATAAAGGAGAGGAATTGGTAGAGCTGATAGCATCAGCTTGGCCAAAGATTATTGGAATCACTGAAATGTGGTTGACAGAAGAAGATATAATAACAGGAATAGAAGTAGCAGGGTACAGCATTTTTCGGCAGGATAGGAAGGAAAAGCGTGGTGGTGGAGTACTGCTTATGATAAGTGACAACTTATATCATCTAAGAGTGGAGGCTTTGGAAGACAGTGACAATACTGATTTTGAAAGCATATGGTGTGAGGTAGAGGTGGGCAAGACAGGACATTTAGTGAGGTGTTGCTACAAACCAAGGAGCACAGAGGGTGGGGGACCAGGATATGTTTAGACAGTTGAGCTTGGCAAGTGCAAGAAAAATGATTGTTATGCGAAATTTTAACTACAGCAGTATATATTGGGGAGAGGAAGATGCATGTAGCAATAAGAGAATGGAATTTCTAGAATTCTTGAGAGACAAATGTCTTAGGCAACATGTAATAGAGGGAACAAGAGGTTCAATAGTTTTGGATTTGGTCATAGCATCAGAAGAGTTGATAATAACTGAGATGACATCTCTCCAACCAGTTGGAGAGAGAGTGACCATGTGGTTTCTTAGAAGATGAATAGATATGCAGGAGTATCAAAGAGACGGGAACATATGTGGAATTATAAGGCAGGTGATTATAATAGTCTTAGACATCAACTTGGGGAAGTTTCATGGAGGGAGGAATTGGAAGGCTGGGATATCATTAGTGCTAGGGAAATTGTGAAGGCATATTTGTTAGCAGCAATAGTAAACTGTATTCCACAAATGAAGAAGAGGACACAATTTGGAATAAAGCAGAATGACATACAATATTAAACAGGAACTGCATGTGAAGAAGAAGCAGCTATGGAAGAGATATAAGGAGACATATGAAGAGCAGATGCATGAAGAATATAAGACACAGGCCAGGAGAGTGACTAGTATGGTAAGGAAGGCGAAATTGGAATATGAGAAGAGATTGGCCCTAAGATTGAAAGAAAATCCTAGGGAATGTTTTAGCTATGTGGCCAGTAGGAGGAAAAATGATTGTGGAAGAATGACATTGTGGGATAAAAATGGGAATAGTGTGACTGATGCAGAGGATATAGTAGAATTGTTCAATGAACACTTTATTGGTGTATTTCATCCTGGAGGAGTAAATTTTAATACTAGAGGGATAGGGCAGGTTTGAGGTTTAGAGGTGCAGGAGGAGTGTGTGTTCCAAATACTGAGTACTCTGCATGTCAGTAAAGCTGTGTGACTGGATGGTATTTCACCATGAGTTTTGAGAGAATGTGCTAAACAATTCACAGCTCCTTTGACTTGTCTTTTCAATGAAAGTCTGGCTATGGGAAAGGTGCCAAGGGAATGGAAGAAAGGTAAGATAGTGCCATTGCATAAGAGCAGTGAATGGAAGAAAGGTAAGATAGCGCCATTGCATAAGAGCAGTAGCAGACTGGAAGTGTGTAATTATAGGCCAGTCTGTGTGTCATCAGTAGTTGTTAAGATCTTGGGGAAATTAGTGAGGAACCATATACAACATTGGGCAGATGAGGGTAATGTTATCTGTGAGAGTCTACATGGATTTGTTAAGGGGCTCTCTTGTTTTAGTAATATGCTAGCCTTTTATAATAAAGTTACAAGAGCAGTAGATGAGGGAAAAGCATATACTGCCATTTTCTTAGACTTAGCGAAGCCATTTGACAGGGTGCAATATGATAAGCTGATATTTAAGTTGCAGTACATGGGTTTGGATGTCAGGTTGGTCAACTTGATTCAGGATTGGTTGTCCGATAGGTATCAGAGAATTGTGTATGGTTGGCAGTTTCATGGAGGCAGGGGGGGGTTACAAGTGGGGTCCAACAGGGCTCAGTATGGGGACCTATATTGTTTAACCTTTATATCAATGACATTGTCAATGGATTGCAGGGGGATATTTAGTTGTTTGCAGATGATGTGAAGCTGGGAAGGGTTATTAGTAATAGTGCAGATGTGGTAGCCCTGCAAGAGGATTTGAATAAGCTAGTCAGATGGACAAATGACTGGGGATATCAGTTTAATGCAGCAAAATGTAAGGTCTTGAGGTTTGGGACACATCGATGGGACGCTGCATACTCTCTTGGAGGAGCTATACTGGAGGAAGTAGGTGAGACAAGAGATCTGGGGTTGATGATTGATAGAAACATGAAATTCAGGGGACATATTGCAAAGGTGGTGAAGGTAACACAGAGGATTGCTGCAATAATGAGGACGCTGACCTGCAGAGATAAAAGAGTTATCATTCCCTTGTATAAGACCCTAATCAGACCACACTTAGACTATTGTTCTCAGATTTGGTTCCCAGGATTTGAAGGGAATAAATTAACTGTGGAAAGGGTACAAAGGCGGATTACAAAGATGGTTTCAGGACTGTACAATGTTAATTATGAGGATCGGCTGAGGGAATGTAGACTGCGGAGTTTGGTGGATAGAATAAGGAGAGGTGATATGATTGAAACTTTTAAACTGTTGAGAGGTGGTTACATGGTTGACACTGGGGAGTTCTTTCGTTTGGTTGAACAGCGGGAAGGAGCGATGACAAGGGGCTATCCCTTTAAGTTACAGAAGGAAATTGTGAGCAAGAGGGTAAGGAGTGGTTTCTTTGCATGGAGAGGGTGGTTGAACCATGGAATGCATTGCCTGATAGAGTGGTGAGAGCGAGAATGGTCAATGAGTTTAAGAAGTGGTATGATAGACTTTGTGTTTCCTAGAAAGGACCTCCCGCGATGAGTCTTTTGACTCCATATAGGCCTGAATAATAATAATAATAGAATTGTATATGCCATAGTTAATAACTTTTTAGTATGTAAATATTTCATCGTATGTATCATAAGACATCATTAGTACATCTATCAAACAACAATAGAATTGAATTCAAAAAACAGTAGCACCCATGCTTAAATTGGAATCCCTCTACATATACATTTATGTGTTCATGGATTAATCCTAATTTACTGTAATTAAAACTAATTAAATTAAAATATAATAGATAAATTTATTAAATACATCTGAGGATAACAATTTCCCAAACTTTTGGGAGAGCGAGACAGTTGTTCTGATTAAGATTAGGTCCATGCAGTAAGGGTGTCCAGTACTTTCTTTATATAAACATTCATGTTTATGTATGGATCTACGTAGCAGCTTAGCGTTTCGCCATTGGATCCTGTGGTTACCATTTTCGATTCCATGTGCAAAGCAAGATTTGTGATTTTTGATAAGCTGGATGTGGTCTTGATGTTCACAGATATGTTTATTTATAGTTCTTCCTGTTTATCTACAGTAAGACAAGTTACATGATTATGTAACTTGTCTTACTGTTGTTCTTCAATATAATGATTATGTAACTTGTCTTCCTATTGTTGTTCAATATAATAAATTTAGTTTAATGTTCAATAATTGTACTGATGATGTCTTATGTTACATAAGATGAAATATTTACAGAATAAAAAAGCTATTAACTGTGGCAAACGTGTGTTTCTATAGTTACTTCCAACATCCAGTCTCCTTATGCTACTCCCCCATTTTTCTGTTCCTCTTTTATTCCCATTCTCTCTTCATCTCTCACACTACTGCTGTTTCCATTTCCAAGCACTTCTGTCTCTTCAACACCACTCTCCTGATCTTACACTTCATATCTTAATTCTGATCATATTTGCTTGCATCACACACTGCACTTCTATTTAGCAACAGTTTTTCCAGAGTGCACTCACTCCAAAATCATAATTTCTTCCCTCAAATACATGCCATACATCCACAAACTGCACTCCCTTCTCCTCATACAGCTCTGTTAGCATACCATTCATGATTTTGGCTCTCCATCTGAACTCATCATTTTCATACCTCGGCAACACATTGACAACCTTTCCTACTATACTGCTACCTTTCACTCTTCTCAATAACCTTCGATATTCATCCTTACAGTCTCCTTATGTTCACTTAAATCATTTATTCCCACAAGTACCACCAATTGTCTTGCTCGTTTCTTCCTCATGTCCAAAGCATGACTTATCTTGCTCATTCTCTCTCCTGGATAGCAGATCTTATGGACTCTCTCATTAACTATTAGTTTCCAGTTTCTAGATTGCAAGGACACTTCCTGTCCTTGCACTTGATGAAATCTAATCCTGTTCAAAATACTTAATATTTCAAATTACACCCATTTCATTCACTTGGAACTACTTCAAGAATTATTCTCATCTTCTAGGAATAAAACCTGGTCCATAAGAAAGAAATAACTTGACAAAATGATTATTGAACAGCTATGCTATGTCATTTGATAAATCATCTGATTTATGCAAATGATAAGGTCCAACAAGATCACGATTCTTTTATAGTCATCCCTACTCCATCTGGCCATATTAAGAACTCTGTAATTTCTTTGGCCTACAGTGCTAGATTGCTGACAACACTAGTTTTCCCTGACTTCACACCAATTCAGAGAACAACCTCTTCAAATGCCTACATCCATAACTATTAAATATAACTCACCTACTATACACCTTGCTTCTATTATCAAATGTATTGCAGATATGCATATATTCCAAATCTCTCTCTCTCTCTCTCTGTCCTTTTACATCTAGCTATGATGTCATTCATTATCAGTGCTTGTCTCCTCAACTCCACTGCTGTGCTGAGATCTTGTCATTATTATTCTCTTACACTCTTCTCTGCACAGCCTCTTACACTGCACTAATTTTTGCTGTCATCTCATTCACTTTTTAACCTCTGACCCTATTTTCAAGGAAAAAAGAGCAGATGGCATATCCATAAAAATGGTCTACCTCAGGAAAGTGTGCTATCTCCCCTCCTCTTCAATATATATACTAATGACCAACCTATAAACCCACGGTCAAGAACCTTCTTATATGCAGATGACCGGGCAATAGCTTATCAAGCAAAATCCTTTGATGACATTGAGAAGGAGACTCACACAAGAGCTAGAAACCCTTACAGTTTACTATAAGGAAAACCAACTGAAACCAAATCCCAGTAAAACCCAAATGTGTCTTTTCCATCTCAATAATAGGGAGGCAAGGAGAGAGTTAAATATAGAATGGAATGGTGTGAAACTGGTCAATTATCCAAATCCAACTTACCTAGGTGTTACACTAGATAGCACCCTAAATTATAAGTGACACATAGAGAAGACAGCAGCTAAAACTCAAACACGTAATAATATTCTGCGTCGATTAACACCATCTTGGTGGGGTGCAAATCCACAAGTACTGCACAACTCTGCACTGGCATTCTGCTTTTTGACAGCTGAGTATGCTAGCCCTGTTTGGGAAAGATCATCACATGTCAAAATTATTGATAAGGTTCTAAGTGACACATAGAGAAGACAGCAGCTAAAACTCAAACACAATAATATTCTGCGTCCATTAACATCATCTCAGTGGGGGTGCAAATCCACAAGTACTGCACACTTCTGCACTGGCACTCTGTTTTTCGACAGCCAAGCATGCTATCCCTGTTTGGGAAAGATCATCACATGTCAAAATTATTGATAAGGATCTTAATGAAACATGTCGGCACATTACCAGCTGCCTTAAGCCTACAAAAATTGACCATCTATACTCACATCAGAAGGACTTCACAGAGTAGATATGAGCGGAAATAACAACTAAATGATGAACGGCATCCTTTGTATGGACATGTTGCAGTACATAAGAGGCTAAGATCAAGGAAAAGTTTTATTCACTCAGTGGAACCGTGGAATAAAGAGATATTGGAAAGGGTCCAGAGATGGCTGGCTAAGTTGGATTGAAACTTACAAGTTGGTAAGGTGTTATTATAGATTAATGCAGTAGAGATTTCATAGACTGGAGGGAGAATGAGAGACAATCCCTAGAAGCTGACTAAGGAGGGTGTGTGAACATGAAAGGTGTGAGATTAGTTTTTTTTTGCATTGAGTATTGTGAGTGATTGAAATGCCTTGCCTGAGAGTGTGGTGACTGCAGAGATGTGGAGTGCATTTAAGGTATGGTATGATGACCTATGTGTGTGATAGTGGGACTTCCCACAATAAGTCTTTTGATTCTATGAAAGTTATATGATGATAATAATAACTGCTGACCCTAAAGAAATTATGAAGTCACCCATGACTTTCTTTAATCAACTGATTTTGTTTCTATAATTTGATATATTCAAAATATATTCATGCTTTTAACTTTTTGATAATTATATATATACTGGGGGGGGGGGGGTTATGCCCCCTGATGCCCAACCCCCTGAGTTCCGGACTGGTAGGCTGGTTCTCCTTGAATTCTGATGGCTCGAAAGGCCCCCCCCCCCACCCCGTGCCTAGGGTAACCCTGAGTGTCGAGTCTTCAAAAGAAAACTCACATTTTCTATGTGAGTTTTGCTTGGTTTTTATAATTCTTTATACAGGGTGGTTCAAAATTCCACCTACAAACTTTGAGGGGAGGTAGAGAACATCAAAATCAACCATATTCACATAGGAAAGCATGATTGGAAATGCCACCAGAAAGTGATAGGTGGAGCTGTTCGCCAGTGCTCCAGGTGAGCAATTGGCGCTTCCTCATTCAAGTTTTTGAAATCGTATGAAGAACATGCGTTGTTTTACGAATGCTGAGATGGCAGACATGCACCTCATTTACGGATTAGCTGACGGTGATGGAGTCAGCTAATCCGTCAGGCCATGTTCTAAGCGAAATCCCACCATGGAAGAGGAGATGTTGCATGCGATGGACAATAATCCAGAGACAAGCACATGTGCTTGTCTTTGGATATCTAGCAGAAGCAACATCTAAATGTATCCCAAAGGTCAGAAGATTAAATAAGGTAGGTGTGAAAAGGATTAATGAAAATTTAAGCATGCAATAAACAAAAAAAGGCATTATGGAGGTAACATAAGAGGAGTGGTAATAATCAATTCCATGAAGAATACAAAGAACACACACACAGGTGACTTGGATGGTAAGGGTAGCAACAGTTCAGTATGAGCAGTTAGCTAATGAAGCCAAAAATAATCCTAGGGGGTTCTTTTGATATGTAGCCAGCAAAAATAAGAATGATTTATGGTAGGATGGCACTGACTGGAGAAAATGGTATAAGGACAAGTGCTGCGGAGGATATAGTTGAGATATTTAATGAGAAATTTATAAAGTCTTTCATTATTGTGAATTTGACATCATGTAGAGTTTGAGAGGAGTGGATGAGGAAAAAGTGAGATTGACTGTGAGTGAGAAAGAGGTGTAAATGGAATTGAGTAAACTTCATGTTAATAATGCTGTGGGACTTGATGATATATTACCAAGCATTTTGAAGAAACATGCCAGGGAAGTGACATTTATCTTGACATAATTATAAAGACTTGACCAACTGGGTCAAGTTCAAAGGAGTAGAAGAAAGGCAAGATTGTACGACTTCATAAAGGAGCTGACAGAATTCAAGCATCAAATTATAGACCAATTGTGTGTCAGTTGTTGTGGTTACGTTGTTGGAGAAGCTGGTGAGAACTAAGATCCAGAATTGGGTCAACAACAATGGTATTATCTTTGATGGACAGCACAGATTTGCTAAAAGGGGGGGGGGGTCATGTTTTAAAAATCTACTTACTTATGGTGACAGCAGCATTGGATTTGGGAGATGGATATACAGTAGTATACTTAGACTTTCCAGAGGCTTTTGATAGATTACATGATAAGTTGATAGCCAAAGTAGAGCTAATGGGGTTGGATATTAGATTGGTGCATTGGATTGGAGTTTGGTTATCTGATAGGTATTAGCAAGTTGTGTATGAGGGAGCAATATCCCAGAAGAGGAAAGTCACTAGTGGTATGCCTCAGGGGTCTGTTTTAGGGCCACTGCTGTTCAACCTGTATGTTAATGATATTTGCAAAGATTTGGATGGGGATATTTAGTTGCTTGCAGATGATGCAAAGCTGGGACGAACTCCGAAGAGTAGAGAAGATGTTGTGGTCTTACAAGAAGACTTGAATAAACTATGTGAATGGGCATGGGAATGCGAGTTCAATGCTGCAAAATGTAAGGTTTTAAAATTTGGGAAACAAAGATGGGATGTAGAATTTATGGTTGGTGGAAATATATTGTTGGAGGTGGAGGAAATAAGAGATCTTGGGGTGATAGTGAATAAGGATCTGAAATTTAGTAGACACATTGACAAAATTGTGAGGACAACACAACAAATTCTGGGAATGATGCAGAGGACAATGATTTATAGAAGTAAGGAGATTCAGGTTCTCTGATTAGGTCACAAAATGGACTACTGTGCACAGATTTGGTCACCTGGTTTTCAAAAGGACAAAAAGATGTTGGAAAGGGCTCAGAGGTGACTGAAGGGAGGGGTGTTATGATAGAGATGTACAAGTTGGTAAGGGATGGATTGATATAGGATCAATGTTGAAGATGTTTTTCATAAAATGGTGGGAGATCAGGGGTCATCGGGGGGGGGGGGGGATCAGAACAAGAGGTCATCCCTGAAAGCTGTATAACAAGGGCGTGAATAAGGGAGTAAGAAGCAGGTGTTTGAATGCAGAATTGTGAATAATTGGAATGCATTGCGCCTGAGAGAGTGGTGTGTGTGTATGCAGAGAATTTGAATGTGCTTAAGGCACGATATGATGATCTGTGTGTATGACAAAAGGGACCTCCTTGATACTCTATGGGGGTCATTGGATAATAATAATAATAATAAATTCAGCTGAATATACTTAGTATTCTATTATTTAATTTAGGAAGTTCCTGGAATCAACAATGAATCTGAAGGAATTGAAGTAACATCATCTTTTAACATTCAACTGCCAAAGGTACTGACTGATATTGTAAAACAGATACTAGAAGTTAATTTCTGTCGTAATTTTATATAATTACATATATGGTATATATAATAACAATGGATTATATATACCATATATGGTATATATAATAGCAATGGATTAATAATATCTTTAACATCCAACAATTCATCATCTTTAACAGTTTAAGTTTATTATTTATATTATTTGTCGATTGCTTACATGATATTATCATTTGTTGTGTACATATTATAACTAGTGTTGCCAATTTAGCTCTTTTGGAACTAGATCTAGCTCTTTTTTTTTTTCCCTAGCTCCAAAAATTTTAATCTAGCACCTAGTTCCAAATCTAGCTCCTTCGGAACTAGTTTCAGCTCTTTTTAGTTGTTTTTATAACTTACTGTTAAAGAAATTGTTTTGAAAGTTTTCCAGATGTTTGCATTTGATAAGGAATTGTATTGTACGTTTGGTGCGAGCATCGTACATGTTTCAAATGCATGATGACGTCAGTCAGTCACGTGGCCCAAACAGCCTACCATTTTGTCACCTTAAAACTACCAACCAGAACACTTTGCACAGTGTTCTGGTTGGTAGTTACGATAGCGAGCGGGAAGTTTTCAAAGACTGATCGTAATTCGTGGCAGTAAAGAGTTGTATACCCTTCTTCAAAAATGACAAAGAGAAAAATAAAGCTTACAAGCAAAAATTTAGGAGGGAGTGGTTGCAAATAGGAATATTTAGAAAGTGGTTGTATGAAGTTCCTGGTGATGCTACAAAAGGCCGCTCTAAGTTTTGCAGATGTGAAACATCTGCAAAACTTTCAGTGGCCTTTTGTAGTGTTAAAGTAAGAAACATCTTGCTGCAGTTCCATATAAGGCTGTTCCTATTACAAATATGCTTGTGAAAAAGTCTGATGAGACTGCGAACTTTGAAGGTAGGTTAGCATTATTTCTTTGTTGTCACTCATCATTCGACAGTTGCAATCATCTAGTAGATCTTTGCAAAAATATTATCGCAGACAGTCAAATTATGCCAACGGTAAAATTGCACCGAACTAAGTGCTCTGCAATTGTAAAGAATATTCTAAGTGAGCATTTTGAAGATCTAATTGTGGACATTGGAGATGAAAATTTCAGCTTGCTAATAGACGAATCGAATGATATCACAGTGAATAAGATTTTAGGAATGGCCATTTATTACAGCAAGAAATTCAACAAAATTATGCATACATTTCTGAGCATGGTGGTTCTAGAAAAGTGTGATATTGTGGCTGCACTGAAAAAAAGAGCTTTTGACCAAGAAACTGGACATTAAAAATCTCATTGCAATTGGTACAGACAATGTCAGTGTTATGGTTGGTGTCAATAATGGCATTTATGAACTACTGAAGGCATATTATTCCCTCCTTAATTTTAATTAGATGTGTATGCCATTCATTACAACTGGCAATGTCTCACACTTGTGCAGAATCTCTCCCAAGAAAATTAGAATTTTTAGTTGCTGAAACGTATAAGTGGTTTTTACATTCTTCTTCAAGACAAGCAGCATACAAAGAGCTATATCAAACTATCAGCGAAAATGATGCTCCTCTGAAAATTATAAGCAATTGTGCAACAGGGTGGCTCTCCATTGAACCTGCAGTAGACAGAATTCTCACCCAGTGGTTGGAATTAAAAACTCACTTCGAAGTCATGAGTGTGACTGAGAAATGTTACAAAGCTCAAATTTTGTGGGAGATGTACAAAGATGAAAGGAATCTGTTGTACCTTTTATTTTTGCATCCTGTTCTAGTTCAAGTTTAGCAAGTTAACAAAATTTTCGAATCTAACAGTGCAGATAAGATGAGATTATTTGAAGATCTTTCTTGTTTGATTCATTCTATTGCTAATATGTTAGTGCTACCATCATCCACAGTCGACCCTCTAGAGTCAGAGATTGATGACTATTTGGATCCCAATCCAAATCTTGGTTATAGATTTGAAAGAAAAATTTCAGAGTTGATGATACAAAAGAAAATAATGCAAAATGATGAGCGAAATCTTAGAAGTAGAGCAAGACAGTTTCTTCTTGGTCTCTTCAAGCAGCTTAAGCAAAGGTTGCCTGAAAACTTGAATATTTTAAGAATGATCTCGTCTTTTTCTGTTGACAATACCCTAAAACATATAAAAGAACCTATTACTTCCACCTTAGAAATAATGATGAAAACAGAAAAAGATGTTGCTGCTGCTGAATACCAGTACAGTACTATCCACTTAAATAAATGGATAAATATAGAAAACATTGAGCTATTCTGGACTGAAGTACGAGAATATAAAGATGCATCTGGAATGAATCCATTTAAAGAAATTGCTCAGTGTGCAATAAATTTATTAATGCTGCCAAATTCTAATGCGGAAATTGAATGAATTTTTAGTTCCATGAATGTAGTTAAAACTAAATTAAGAAACAAGATGGAATTGTCAATGCTGACAGCTATTTTGTCAGTCAAGTATAGCCATAACAACCAGTGCTGTACAGACTATCATTTACCAGCATCTACACTGAGTAATATTGGAACAATTGCCACATATAATAAAGCTGAAAATCTAAGTGAAAACATGGGTGAATTAAGCGCAGAAGACCACATAGAAAATGTATTTAGCCTTATATGCAAGTATCACTTCAACTTGAATAAAGTAAGTAACTTAAAAGTATCAGCTACTACTTTTAAAATTTTAGTTTCAAATTTTTATTTTTAACTCCTTTTTAGCTCTTTCTAGCTCTTTTTTTTAAAAGATTTAGCTGTTTTTAGTAATTTTCATTTGGCAACACTAATTATAATAGGAACAAATGTAGATAGAACCTATCATATCTCTCATTGAATTCACTAATTGATGAAACACCCCACTCCCACTTGTAGCTGCTCCACTTTTTCATTACATTTCATATGAAAAACTTAGATCTCAAACGCTTGCTGACCACAACACTCTTAACCCAGCCTCCAGGAATGACTTATTGTCACTTCTTGATATCTCTTGAACTTTAAGAATTGAAAAAAAAAAAAAAAAATCCCATCTATCTGTATTATAAATCCTCTTACAAAGGTGTATATTCTATCATATCTTATTCCCCTATCTGCTTACCAGATTTTGAAGTTCATAATCCTTCAACCTATCATCATAATCAACATTTCACAGACACAATACCATCTTGGTTACACAGCTCAGATTATTTTTCATCTATTTCCATTGAACCCTGGTGACCATACCTGATCACAGTAAAAAATTAAAGCTTTGTAAAGAGGAAGAATAATTTCTTAGTTCTACAAGTTAAGTGTCTACTTCAACATTGTAGTTATTTGTTATGATGACTTTACCACTTTAGAAATGTGGCCCTTGAATTTCAAATCCTGTCTAATTTTCACTCCTATGCTTTTAGCCTCATCAACTAATTGAATTTCCATCAATACAGGTACACTGTCTCTTAAATCAAAATACAAGGCAACAAACTTAAATCAGAATGCAAGGCAACAACCTTAACCATGCTACTGGCCAGGACGTATATATATATACGTCCACATTACTATGGATGCGAAGTGCATATTAAAAATGTAATACCATTGATATTACATTGAAATTGATGATGAACACGAAGCTTTTGAGGATGCGTATTTGATCTTTAATGGCCGGTAAGGTGGTTAAACCAGAATGCACTTGGCAACAGTGAACTATATGTCATAATAAATTTAGTTTAATCCTTTATCCAAGTGTGAGCAAACAAAGTTGGAGCCTGAAAATATCTTCAGGACTGGGGTAAGGTAGTACAACACCGAGAAACTCGTAGCAAAGGTGGACCAAGCCAACATCACTCCTATCTCAGCATCTCCCATAATGCAAAACATATCTCCTTGTGGATATGTATAATGTTATGCATTAAGGGAAGGGCCACTACCCAGACTAGGTTCGATCTTTATTGAGGTCTCTTCAGTGGAGTCAGGCCCAGAAGTGGAGATATCAGGCAGAAGCAATGGCAAGGCCATCTTTACCTGTAGGAGTTGCCACAAGGTTGCCACCTTTTTATTAAATTACTCTGGATTTAGAGAAAGATGTTGAAATTGCTCAAACAGGAAATCATATAAAATCTTGTAGGAATTACATATCCAAATATTTTCTTATCACCTTTCTCAACCTTGCATCATCATCAGCAAACAATCAGATTTCATCCTTCAGCATTCCACCCACTTTATTAATATACAAGTTGATTAGTAGTAGTAGTAGTAGTGGTGGCTTAAGGATAGTACTACTGGTTATTCATTCTTCTGACTGCTTTTCTATACAGTGCTTTTGTGGTATCTGTTGATAACTACTCTCCTATTTTTCACCTCTGTTTGTTTCAGTTTATTTATATCCCTTTCACAGTGAAATTGTCAGTGAAAGTGTTTCACACATTGCAAAGTCTAGTAATATTTTATGATAAAATTTCAGTAGATTGATCCAAAGATCTATCCTTCACAAAGCAGGTAGTAGATCTTTATAGAGCAGAGCATGGCTTTTGTCAAGGATGGTCTTAGTCTCAGATAGCATGGTTTGGTCTTGACCCATCTGAATATGGACCATAGCTAGCTTCTTCAACATTTTAATTGCCATTCCAGATACTGACTGATCTGTTTTTAGTTGCAGTTATCAAAGCAGTAACCTTGTGCTTTCTTTCACTTCTATAGACCATGATGAGATTCTGTTAAACAAACATGTTTAGGACAATTCTGATTTTCTTGCTGACTTCATACCTATTAAACCAACTGCTGATCCTCCTCTTTTATTCCGGTTGCCCTGTGTTTGCACGATTTGTCTTTAACATATTGCTTTTACAAGAATTACAAACTCAGGCTGTTCAAGAAATATATGAATAGATTCCTTCTTTCTCTTGAACTATATGGCCACACATGGTATGATGTGTTACAGGTTTTACAATCTCTCACATGGAGTTAATGTGAAAAAAATACATTGTGTTATCTCATGCTGTTTTCTTAGAATGACAGGCTAATATCTAATCTTATAGATGTATCTGCATCCAGATTTCATAATATCTTAATCACTTCCAGTTCATTATTATTATACAGGTATCTGCATGGAGTCAGAAGACTTATCATTGGAGATCCATTTATTCACACACTAGCCATCATTCACATACTTATCATGCTTTTCCTTAAACTCGTTCACTGATGAATTACCCAGACTACCTCTGGCAACCCATTTCACCCATTTACCACCCTCCAAGCAAAAAACCTAGTCTTAGGACTTGGTGTGTCTTAACCACACTCTTATACAATTTCCACTGGTAACTCCCTTGTTCTTTCCCTTCTTGTTATGTACTGAAAAAATTCTTCAGTGGCAATACTATAAAAACCCCTTTAATAACTTAAAAGTTTCTATCATGTCTTCTCTTTTTCTTCTATCAGCTAATTTTTGAAGTCTACATACCATCAATCTATTCTAATAGGGAGAATTCCACAGACCTGCCAGAATCTTTGTCACTTGCCTCTGGATCCTTTCCACAACTTCTTCATCACCATGGAATCTGGGAGTCCAGATCTATGTGCAGTAGCCTTACATAGGAGAAAAAAAAAACACTCTGTCACTGCTTGTTAGTGTGTTCTTCCAATAACCACACGACTTGATGTGCTGTTTTGGTTACCTTTGCAGTATGTCCTCTAAACTTCAACTCCCTATCCACAATCACAACTAAGTCCCTGGCCTCGTCAGTTTCCTGCTGTTTAGTTCCATCAATACAGAACACAGCTTCTGATCATTTTCCAAAGTACATTACCTTACACTTGACCACATTAAACTATAATGTGACCAAGTGTAACTATTCTCAAAAAGCCATTATAAACAATTACTTTATAGTCAAGCCATTATAAACCCAAGGAGATATAGACGTTTGTCCAGAGCAGACTTTTACAAATGCTCATGTTCATAGTGGGACTCGAACCAATGTCTCTTGGTTGGAGAGGGAGTGTGCTACCCACTTGGTCAGGCTAGCAATCTTTATCTTCCTCTTAATTAATAGCTTTAATAGAGCATGTGCACTAGACATATTAGAGTAAGTTTCACAGCTTATACATGAAACAAAAATTATATAGAATTTATTCAAACATTCCAATATATTTCTTCCAGCATTATGTGGGCATTGTCAGGAAGATAGATTGTTAATTACATTCAAAAGATGAATCAAAATAATGAGTTATAAATCATGTGTATATTTGCTTGCGTCTCGGACTTATACTACATATTGTCTGAAACATTTCTTCCTCGAGAATTACAGAAATTCCATACCCTAACTACAACATGCTGTTTCCTCATCCCAATTTACATGGGTGGTCTGAAAAGTTATCTGCCTCTAACAATGAAAAAAGAATTTATAATTTCAAAATTATTTTTATTTTTCAACATAATCTCCCTTAAGACTAATACATTTATTCCAGCAATGCTCCAGCACCATTATCCTGTTCCAGTAGTTCTCAGTAAGATCTTCAAAATACCCCTTTACAGCTGCAAACACCTGTTGATTCGAAGAAAAACGCTGACTAGCAAGGAAGATTTTTAGTTTTGGGAAGAGATAGAAGTCAGAGGGAGCCAAATCTGGGGAATAGAGTGGATGTTCCAACAATTCATAGTGCACATCCCTTAATTTTCCCATTGGCAAAACACCTTTGTGGACAGGTGCATTGTCCTGATGAAAGATGATTTTTTTCTTCTGCAAACCGGGTCTTTTCTCATAAATTTTTTCGTCTAGTCTGGTTAAAAAATCGGAATAATATTCTCCAGTTATTGTTTTACCCTTTTCAAGATAATTAATAAACAAAATGTCTTTAGCATCCCCAAACACCAAAGAATACATTGCCTTGTATTCTTTGGTGCTGAACAACTGGCTTCTGTCCAATGTTTTGACTCTGGTGTGTACTGGTGAATCCAAGTTTCATCCATAGTAATAAATCGACACACAAAATCAGTTTTACTCTTGATAAAATGCTCATTTCATTCGCACGAAAATCTCTTTTCAAGAAAAGAGATTTTCATGCGAGTGCGTTTTTGATCAGCACGGTACCTATCTTGCGCAAAGCTGTTTCATTTGCAATTCTTCGTGCAAAATATATTCTACACGTTCTTTCGAAATGCCTATAGTCTCAGCAATTTCACACGATTCGATTCACCGGTCATCCAATACCATATCGTGCACTGGTCAATGATTTCTCGTGTTATTACATTTTTGGGATGTCCTTCACATGGATCACCTTCAAGGCTGGTATGGCCACATTTAAACCCAGCAGACCATTTCTTAATTGTCGAAAACGAAGGAGAAGAGTGCCCATAAACTTTTATGAACTTTGAATGAATTTCTTTTGGCGGTAAACCTTCTTTTACAAAGAATTTTATAACTGCACAATACTCAATTTTATCCACTTCAAGGGATACAGACAACACTTTTGCTTCAGACAGCTGTATAAAACTAACTTTCTACTTGATAGAATGACTTGCAATTTCACATGGATGCTTATGACAGATGTATCCACTTAGAAAAAAAAATCTTGCTGATAGTGTTGCCATTTATGGTCAAGGCTGAGAACTTTTCAGACCACCCACGTATAGTGGTGTAGTTAAAATCTGTTAAGGCAGTTGAGTTTGCATTTAGCAAACTCAACTGCCTTAACATTTACTGCTCTTCAAACTCTATAATCTCTGACCTATAGCAACATTTCACTAAATATCCTGTCCTTCATACCATATATTCACTATATGCCTACCTCACACCATATACTCTCAAAACCATTAGTGCCATTTTCCTCCAAATCCTCTGCTATGATGGGACACAACTCACAACTTATCATAAGCCTCTACCATCACATTTGCATTTCTTATCCTGTCGAAATACATTATACTCTTCTATTTCTATTCCTGTCAGTAAGTCATCTTCCGTCAATCATGTTTCAATGATACCAATAATCTTTGGACTGGCTGAGGCTGTCAATGCCACTAATTCATCTTCTTTATTCCTGATATTCGTGACATTTGGATTAAAGAAACATCATTGCAGAGTCAGTATTTTTATATTTATCATTATTCCCTGAAAAGTTCTTGGCCTTGACCATAGATGGTAACACTATCGGCACGATTTTTTTTCTAAGTTGGTACATCTGTCATAAACATCTATGTGAAATTGCAAGTCATTCTATCAAGTAGTTTGTTTTATATAGCTGTCTGAAGCAAAAGTGCTGTCTGTATCCCTTGAAAATGGATAAAATTGAGTATCGTGCAGGTATAAAATTCTTTGTAAAAGAAGATTTAATCCCAAAAGAAATTCGTTTGAAGTTCATAAAAGTTTACGGGCACTCTTCTCCTTTGTTTTCGACAATTAAGAAATGGGCTGCCAAGTTTAAATGTGGCTGTACTAGCCTTGAAGATGATCCACATGAAGGACATCCAAAAAGTGTAACAACACCAGAAATCATTGATCAAGTGTATGATATGGTATTGGATGACCAGGAAGTCAAAGTGCATGAAATTGCTGAGACTATAGGCATTTCAAAAGAACATGTAGGATATTTTGCATGAAGAATTGCAAACAAAAAAGCTTTGCACAAGATGGATGCCATGCTTGCTCACAGCAGATCAAAAATGTACTTGCATGAAAATCTCTGAACAGTGTTTGGAGCATTTTGAGAGCGTATGGTGTGAGGTAGAGGTAGGCAAGACAGGATATTTAGTAGGGTGCTGCTACAGACCCAGGAGTACAGAGGATGGGGACCAGGAGATGTTTAGACAGCTAAGTTTGGCAAGTGCAAGAAGAATGATTGTTATGGGAGATTTTAACTTCAGTAGTATAAATTGGAGAGAGGAAGATGCATGTAGTAATAGGGGAATGGAATTTCTAGAATTCTTGAGGGACAAATGTCTTAGGCAACATGTAACAGAGGGAACAAGAGGTTCAAAAGTTTTGGATTTGGTTATAGCATCAGAAGAGTTGATAATAACTGAGATGATGTCTCAGTTATTGTTTCTCTGTATATAGTATATATATGCTCCAGAAGATGACCTTGATATGAAGATCTAAATGTCGAATGTGGATTTTGATTTATATTAAACTAATATAAAACAAAAAACTAAAACAAACACAGTAGTTGTCTCCATAATTTTCCAAAATATGTAAGATCTATTAAATTTGAATAAATAATAAATTTCACGATAACCACAGCAATTAACTTTAATGAAATGAAAATACAGATATTTCATACTGAAAATAACAGTACATCATCAGTGTGTGTAGAAACAAGCAATCAAAGGAACCAAATTACAAACTACATACAGAAGTTGGTGGTTTACCAATTAAAAACTGTTGCTGAATGCTAGAAAATAGTATTAATAAGTAATATTATTAAAAATATTATGAAACAACTATTTTTGATGGTTACATAACATAAGAATCTCCCAAACTTTGAGAGAGAGAGAGAGAGAGAGACAATTGTTCTGATTCTGATTTGGCTGATATAAAAGGGCTTCACAACTTTCTTTGAAAAGGCGTTCATATTTAAACCTGCATCTATGGAGAAGACAAGCTTTATCCCACTGGATATTGTGTTTAGTGTCAATACATTGTGCCAGACCAGACTTTTGAGGTTTCATGTATTCAATATAATATTGATGTCCTTTTTTCTACAGAATGGCTTGTTTGTCCACAGTATGTTAGATTACATTCACACAGTATCTGGTAAATGCTAGCTAATGATAGAGGTGTCAGTTTGTCTTTTGTAGATAGCAACAGACGAGAAATTTTATCGATCGGAAAATATGTGGAAATGAGATGATGCTACTTCAAAATTCTGCCAATCGGTTCCGAGATGCCAGGAATATAAGGGATTGGAACCCTGCAGTCTGTTGAAGAATCCTGAGGTATTGAAACATAGGAGTCCATTATCTGCTGGTTTTGATTCAGGTTGTAACCATTAAATTCCATTAACCTTTTGATAGTGAGAAGTTCTTGTTGTAAGCTTGAGGGAGAGGAGCACACCTTATGTGCTCTATTAATTAAGGTGGAGACAGAGGGCTACCCATGGCAGTACTTTCAACTTATCTATAGATCTTGTTTTTCCAGCTGAAATATCCTGAATGTATAACAAATTCAAAAATCTTTGCAATATCAATAGGGTAATTATCATAATAGTAAATTAACAGTGTCAGATAATGGAATGTTGGTAAAGAGGGAAACAGTGTCAAAGCTGACTAACAAATCCGACTCTTTGTATTTGAATATATCCTTGATTTTTTCAAGAAAATGTGTGGAATTCTTGATGAATGATTTGGATTGTCCAGTGTGGGCAGTTAATAAACATGACAGAAATTTAGCAATTCTATAGGTGGGAGAGTCAATACAGTTCACAATGGTTTTTACTGGATAACCTTCTTTATGAATTTTTTGGAGGCCATATAAATGAGGAGTTTTTCCAAAATGAGTGTGCAACTTGTCCACAGTATTTTGATCTCAGCTGACAACTTCATCAAACAGCTTATTTAACTTCATGTTGGAGGCTTAATGGATTTTTTACAACACTCAAAAAAGGATTAAAATAGAATTTAATACTTCCTATATTTCGTCCTAGTCACAAGGACATCTATGAGGATTACAAAAACAACTAATGTAACATGCACACAAATATCATACAATACTAAGCTCAACCACATGGGGTGACACTAAAGTCCTATCTAGGTGGAGCGCTCTCTAAGGGCGGTAGGAGGTGGCCTGGAATGTAAGGTGGGACCTCTGGTGATGAGTGTTTCCCAAATTTTAGGAAGCTTAATGCAACTGTATTAATTAAGGTTTGGTTTCTGAGAGCTGCTGCTGCTTCTAAGAAAAGTCTCTCTTTCTTGAATTTGCTGTGGTGGAGCATGGTGGTTTTCTTCCATGATACCCTGTGGGTGGTGTCCAAAACATGGTCAGCCAAGCCTGAATGACCATAGTTGTGTTTACAGATGTAAGACTTGTATTCCTCCAGGCAGATGGATGCTGATCTGCCTGTCTGTCCAAAGTATGCCAGCTTACAGGAATAGGGTACCTTGTAAACTCCAGGCAGAGAGAGAGGAGAGAGCTGATCTTTCGTAGAACGGATAAGGGTAGCAAGTTTGCAGTGGGGCTTATATGCTGCGTGTAGGTTGTACTTTTTTAGAATCTTGGCTATTTTTTCAGATGTGCCACGGATGTAGGGTATGGTGATGGCATTTTTAAAATCTTGTTGATGAGAAGGATTTTTTTTTTGATACTGTGATTGCTGTAGCCATTGGAGAGGAAAGTGCTGTGTATGTGGTTATGCTCAGTAGTGAGGGCAGTTCCACTGGAACAAAGATTGTGGGCTCTCTCTTGGTAAGAGTTTTAATAATGCCATATTGTTGAGATGGGTGGTGGTGGGAGAATTTGTGAATGTATCTGCCTGTGTGTATGGGTTTTCTGTATACAGTGAAGGCAAGTGTATCATTAGGCAGGCATGTGACTAAGGTGGCTAGGAAGGGTAAACAATTGTTCTTTTCCTTTTCCATAGTAAACTGGATTCTTGGATGTAGGCTATTGAGATGACTGAGGAAGGAGTCTAACATGTCTGGGCCATGAGGCCAAATAGAGAACATATCATCTACATATCTTAGCCAGATAGAAGGTTTGAGTGGGGCTGAGTCTACGGCTCGTTTTTCGAAATCTTCTATAAAGAAATTGGCAAGGGGGGGTGAGAGGGGGGGAACCCATGGCGGTTCCCTCTATCTGCTTGTAGATTTTGTTCTTCCAAGAGAAATACCCAGAGTTAATGGCAAAGGAAAAGAGATCTAAGATGTCAGAAGGAAAAACATTTTCTAAGAGAGATAAGGTGTCAGTTAAGGGAATATTGGTAAACAAAGAGGAGATATCAAAGCTTACCAATATGTCTGCATTATTCAAGATTAAATTTTCTGTGAGGGCTTTAAAGTGGATCAAGTTTTTTATATAGGAAGTGGACTTTCCGGTTGGGGGGGGGGGGGGGTCAGAGAGTTGGCCAGCTGTTTAGACAGTCTGTAGCAAGGTGCATTGGTGGCATCTACTATAGGCCTGAGTGGGGAATTGGGTTTGTGGATTTTTGGTAAACTGTATATTCGGGGGGGGCGGAAAGGTTTAAGTTTTTTCGTGATGTCAGGGGGCCAGGAAGATACTTTTTTAAGTAAGATTTTTAATTTCTTAACGTGTTTTTGTGGGGTCGTGTTATAGCGGGATGTAGGTAGCGCGATCGCGGAGGATAATATTCATTTTACGATTGTATTCACTGGTATTAAGAACGACTGTGGCATTACCCTTATCTGATGATGATACTTTTTTCTTTCCATAGTTTCAGGAGAGCCGTGCGTTGGGCATACGATAAATTACTTTTTGGAGGCAAAGAATGAGCAAGGATGTTGGCTACATCAAGTCTGATGTTGTTGGCTATCTCCGACGGTAAGCGACCGATCGTCCATTTGATGTTAACCATTACATCAAGCACCGGCACTTCCTTTGGAGCGATGGCAAAATTACGGCCGAGGCAAAGAGCGCTGATGGCATCGTCGTTGAGCCTTTTGGAAGAGAGGTTTACTACTGTCTGGAGCAGTTGAATTTGTGGTTTATCTTTAACCAGGTTGTTATATTTCTTGACCTGTTTATTTTTTATTTTTTGAAATTCTCTCTGTGTGGAAGTTTCTGAAATGCCAGAGAGAATCGACCAAAGTTCAGGGTTAAGAACGGTGGAGAGCTCTGAATGTAAGGAGCCAATGGTAGTGTTCGTCACTGAGAGGGTGGCACGAGTAGAGGCAATTTGCTCACATAGTAATGCCAGGCTGGCACGGTTATATATACGGAGTGCTTTTTTGGAATGGAAATTGATTTTCAGTTTAACGCAGTTCAGTATCACTCTTGTATCCCGACATCTTTTTAAAAAGGCCAGCCTATTTAGTTGCCTAGATAGTCGCAGTTTTGACTTACCGTATTGCTTGGATTTGCGTGCTAAATCTTCTCCATGAATGATTAGAATTCATGTGTAGAGGCTTAAGTGCTGTGAGGACATCATGTTGGAGGCGTAATGGATTTTTTACAACACTCAAAATGGATTAAAATAGAATTTAATACTTACTATATTTCGTCCTAGTCACTAGGACATCTACGGGGATTACAAAAACAACTAATGTAACATGCACACAAAGTGCATGTTACATTAGTAACATGCACTTTGTCATAAATTGAATATCAGATGCTTTGCATAGTAGGAACGAACAGGCATCAGAATTAGCGGTAGTGGTGGGCACAAACGACTTGAATAGTGAGACAAAGAATGTGGAAAGGGATTTGAAGAAGTTGTTGCAGGAAGTGAAGGATGATAATGTCATTGGGAAAGTGACTGAGAAGGAGAGCAATGATACTGAATGACAAATGGCTGAATTGTGTCAGGCAGAGTGTGTTCAATTTGTGAATGTATGGAATGAATTCAAATGGAAGTTAGAATGGTTCAAGATGATGGGATGCATTTGAATGGGTTTGGTGTTAGTCGTTTGGAGTGATTGCTGTTTAATTTAATAAGAGTGCACAGGGTTCATATAAAATTAGTACCTCTAAGAGAGAAAGAGAGAAGCAGGTTGGGGAAGAATAGGAATAGGATGGATACAAAGGTGAAGAAGTGATTATAGTAGAGCAAAATGATACAGTACAAAATGGTGGGGATAATAAGAATATAAATGAAAATCAGAGTCAGGATCACATGGTCAGAATGAAGACAATAGTGTATACTAGCAGAGAGAGAGAGTAAAGAGTGATTGTGTGGATGGGATGGCCTCAAAGAGTGGAGAATTATTATGTTTGTATACTAATGTATGGAGCATCAGAAATAAAGGTGCTGAGTTTGCAGCATTGATTGAATCAGTATACCCAAAGATAATTGGCATAAGTGAAACTTAGTTGAATGAGGATAATATACTGTCAGGACATGAAATGGTTGTATATCGAATTTCCCAAAAGGATAGCAAGATGAAGAGAGCAGGTGTGTGTGTGTGTGTGGGTCGGTATTGTTAATGGTAGAGGAATTGTGTTCTTCAAGATCGAAGTGGAAAATAGTAGTATGTGTGAAGATTTTGAAACTGTTTGATGTGAAGTTGAGATCAATAGAATAGTATATCTAATAAGATGCTGTTATAGGCCAGGGAATGTGTAGAGTATTGATTGTGAAATGTTTAGACAAATTAGTTAGGCAAGAAAAAGGAAGATGATCCTAATAGGATATTTTAATTATAGGAATGCGGATTGGAAAGAAGAGATAATGTACAGCGACAAGGAGAGTGAATTTGTAGAGTTTCTGCTGGATAACTGATTAAAGCAGCATGAAGTTTATCAGTGTTAGATTTGGTGATATCCTCACAGGATGTGGTTGTGAATCAGGTGTTAACACTTCTATCTGTTGATGAATGTGATCATGAGGTATGTATTGGTTTGGAGGGTAGTCAAACAGGAAAAAGTTATTATCAAGAAGGTCTATATGTGGAACTATAAGGTGGGTGATTAACAGAAGCTCTGTAGTCAACTAGCATCAATACTTCATAGATTGATGAATTGTGTAGAAAAGATGTTGACAGTGCATTGGAAATGATAAGGCAGTACCTAACATAAGCAATGCATAACTGCATACCAAGAGTTAAGTGAATAAAGAGAGTAGAAATGAGATGAATAAATGGTGAAATCAAGTAAGCAGTGTTCCAAAAGAGGGTATGATGGAAGTACAAGACAGTTTGTAGTGAACAGATGCATGAAGAATATAAAGTGCAGGCCATAAACAGAAAAGTAGAATGTGAGAAGAGATTGGCCAGTCAGGTCAAAGCTAATCCAAGGGAATTTTTCTGCTATGTGACAAACAAGAGTAAAAATAATTATGTTAGTTGTTGATGATGATGAATAGTTATGGTAGCAGAGTAACCATAGCAAATGACATAGTGGAATTACTTAATGAACACTTCATCAGTATACATCGTAATGGTGTGAATGATGCTGTGCAATATGTAGAAGGGAGGCAAGGATTAGGAGAATTAAAGGTGAAAGAATCAGGGGGTGTATCTAGTGTTTCTTGGATTAGATGTTAATAAGGCTGTTGGAATGGATGACATACATCATGTATTTTTAAAGAATGTGCAAAAGAGTTAGTGATGCTTTGGTCCTAGTTATGTAATGAAAGTCTTGCAATGGGGAAAGTTCCTAAGAAGTGGGAAAGTGGAAAGAACGCAAAATAATACCTCTCCACAAGCACTGTTTGAGAACAGAAGTTTCCAGTTATAGACCAGTCTGTATATAATACTATGTTATACTGGCTTTATACTAATGCCAGGAGTATCTGGAATAAAGGAGAGGAATTGGTGGCGCTGATAGCATCAGCATGGCCAAAGATTATTGGAATCACTGAAATGTGGTTGACAGAAGAAGATATAATAACAGGAATAGAAGTAGCAGGGTACAGCATTTTTTGGCAGGATAGGAAAGGAAAGCATGGTGGTGGAGTACTGCTTATGATAAGTGACGACTTATGTCCTCTAAGAGTGGAGGCTTTGGAAGGCACTGACACTAATGATTTTGAAAGCACATGGTGTGAGGTAGAGATAGGCAAGACGGGATATTTAGTGGGGGTGTTGCTACAAACCACGGAGCACAGAGGGTGGGGACCAGGAGATGTTTAGACAGTTGAGCTTGGCAAGTGCAAGAAGAATGATTGTTATGGAATTTAACTACAGCAGTATAAATTGGGGAGAGGAAGATGCATGTAGCAATAAGAGAAAGGAATTTCTAGAATTCTTGAGGGACAAATGTCTTAGGCAACATCTAATAGAGGGAACAAGAGGTTCAAGAGTTTTGGATTTGGGCATAGAATCAGAAGAGTTGATAATAACTGAGATGACATCTCTCCCACCAGTTGGAGAGAGAGTGACCATGTGGTTTTGACTTGGAAGATGAATAGACATGCAGGAGTATCAAAGAGATTGGAACATATGCAGAATTATAAGGCAGGTGATTATAATAGTCTAAGACGTCAACTTGGGAAAGTTTCATGGAGTGAGGAATTGGAAGATCGGATATCATTAGTGCTTGGGAAATTGTGAAGGGATATTTGTTAGCAGCAATAGTAAGCTGTATTCCACGAGTGAAGAAGAGGACACAATTTGGTGTAAAGTGGATGACAAACAATATTAAACAGGAACTGCATGTGAAAAAGAGGCTATGGAAGAGATATAAGGAGACAGGTGAAGAGCAGATGCATGAAAAATATAAGACACAGGCCAGGAGAGTGACTAGTATGGTAAGGAAGGCAAAACTGGAATATGAGAAGAGATTAACCCTAAGATCCAAAGACAATCCTAGGGAATTTTTTAGCTATATGGCCAGTAGGATGAGAAATGATTGTGGAAGCGTAACATTCTGGGATAAAAATGGGAATAGTGTGACTGATGCAGAGGACATAGTAGAATTGTTCAATGAACACTTTATTGGTGTATTTCATCCTGGAGGAGTAAATTTTAATACTAGAGGGATAGGGCAGGTTTGAGGTTTAGAGGTGCAGGAGGAGAGCATGTTTCAAATACTGAGTACTCTGAATGTCAGTAAAGCTGTGTGACTGGATGGTATTTCACCATGAGTTTTGAGAGAATGTGCTAAAAAACTGACAGCTCCTTTGACCTGGCTTTTCAATGAAAGTCTGGCTATGGGAAAGGTGCCCAGGGAATGGAAGGAAAGTAAGATAGTGCCATTGCAAAAGGGTGGTAGCAGACTGGAAGTGTCTAATTATAGGCCAGTTTGTGTGTCATCAGTAGTTGTTAAGATCTTGGAGAAATTAGTTAGGTACTGTATATAACATTGGGCAGATGAGGGTAATGTTATCTGTGAGAGTCATCATGGATTTGTGAAGGGGGCGCTCTTGTTTTAGTAATATGCTAGCCTTTTATAATAAAGTTACAAGAGCAGTAGATGAGGGAAAGGCATATACTGCCATTTTCTTGGATTTAGCAAAGGCATTTGACAGGGTGCCACATGATAAGCTGATATTTAAGTTGCAGCACATGGGTTTGGATTTCAGGTTGGTCAACTGGATTCAGGATTGGCTGTCTGATAGGTATCAGAGAGAGTTGTGTATGGTGGGGCAGTTTCAAGGAGGCAGACGATTACAAGTGAGGTCCCACAGGGCTCAGGACGGGGACCTATATTGTTTAACCTTTATATCAATGACATTGTGAGTGGATTGCAGGGGGGATAGGATATTCAGTTGTTTGTGGATGATGTGAAGCTGAGAAGGGTTATAAGTAATAGTGCAGATGTGGTAGTCCTGCAGGAGGATTTGAATAAGCTAGACAGATGGGCAAATGACAGGGGGGTTTCAGTTTAATGCAGCAAAATGTAAGGTCTTGAGGTTTGGGATACATTGATGAGACGCTGCACTCTATTGGATGAGCTATACTGGAGGAAGTAGAGGGAGACAAGAAATCTCGCATTGATGATTGATAGAAACCTGAAATTCAAGGGACATATTGCAAATGCAGTGAAGGTAAAACTGAGGATTGCTGCAATAATGAGACAGACACTTTTTATCACTGGTAACTCTTTTATCACTGACCTGCAGTGATAAAAGAGTTATCATTCCGTTCTGTAGATCCTGATCAGACCACACTTAGACTATTGTTCTCAGATTTGGCCCCAGGATTTGAAAGGGATAAATTAACTGTGGAAAGGGTACAAATGCAGATAACAAAGATGGTTTCAGAACTGTACAATGTTAGTTATGAGGATCGGCTGAGGGAATGTGTACTGTAGAGTTTGGTGGATAGAAGAAGGAGAGGTGATATGATTGAGACTTTTAAACTGTTGAGAGGTGGTTACAGGATTGACACTGGGGAGTTCTTTCGCTTGGTTGAATAACAGGAAGGAGTGATGACAAGGGGGCCATCCCTAAAGTTATGAAAGGAAACTGTGAGCAAGAGGGTGAGGAGTGGTTTCTTTGCATGGAGGGTGGTTGAACCAGAATGCATTGTTTGATAAGAGTGGTGACAGCGAGAACGGTCAATGGTTTAAGTTTAAGTTTAAGAAATGGTATGATAGACTGTGTTTCCTAGGAGGAACTTTTCATGATAGACTTAAGTTTCCTACGAAGGACCTCCCCGTGATGAGTCTTTTGACTCCTTGGAGGCCTAAATAATAATAATAATAATAATAATAGTAATAATAATATATCTGCAATTGTAATCAGTGTTGGAAAAATTGGTTAGAAAAAGAATACATGATTGGGTTGATCGACCATCTCTATGCTGGTCGGCATGGGTTTGTGAAGAGCAGGTCTTGTTTTAGATAAGGGAGAAGTTCAAGAATATCACTGTATATTTTTCTCCCTTATCCAAAACAAGACCTGCTCTTGTTTTGGATAAGGGAGAAAAATATACAGTGATATTCTTGAACTTTGCAAAAACATTTAATAGATTACCACATGATAAGTTAGTCTACAAGCTGCAAAGGATAGGAATATATGCATATTTGTTATATACATCGGAGATTGGCTCTGTGAACGATACCAGCAAGTTGTGTATCATGGAGCCACGTCACAGAAAAGGAAGGCGACCAATGGCATGCCTCAGGGTTCTGTTCTTAGGCCATATTGCTAATGCAATTCTACACATTAATAATGTGTCCTAGGTACTAAAATCTGCTGACTTTATCACTCCATTAAGGTACACATGTTTCTAAGGAGCTTCTCTGTCTGTATTTCCTTTGAGAGTAATAATCTTTCTCTTGCTAGGATTGAGCTAAAATCCTCTGTTCTTACTGATCTCAATAACTTTGTCAAGGATTTGTCCTAGTTCTTGTCATTACAAAGGAGTACATCAGTATACCTCAGATTATGGATCAGCCTGCCACGTATCCTAATTACTGTCTTAAGCTCACCCAATGCTACAGGCATGATGTCCTCAGCATAGATACAAAATGGGTGAGGAGAAATTAGACATGCTCCAGTTTACAAAAATTCAGACTTGCATAAATTATCTTCACAAAGCTATGGAAAAATTTTGAGTTATAAAAATTTTACTTAACACACATATATTATTCTTTTGTCACCTAACTGCATTCTTTTGCAAGCAGACAACCATGGTGTGCTCCTTCTTCAGTATTACTTTATTACTATTGAACATGGACATACTCTGCATTTGTATTCATACAGTTGAATAATTTTTTGTGTTTGATGTAACCAAGTGAAAAATTTTTCACTTGGTTATACTATAAATTAAAGATACAAAGAAATTGTATTCTTAATTTCCTTAATTTATCCAAGTGTAAGCAAACAAAGTTTGCATGTGAAGTCACTTCATGGCTGGGCTACTTATATAAAAAGGCTAATGACTTCACATAAATTGCCTTAGTATCCAATAATGCAATGCACATATCATTATGGACATGTATAATGCTAGGCATTATGGGAAGGGCCATTACCCAGATTGGTTTCAACATTTATTGAGCCAGACCCAGAAGTGATTAAGGCTGAAGTAATGCAGAAGTCATATTTCCGTATACAACTAGTCAAATGGTGTCACAGCTTATTACTAAAATACTCTGGATTAGAGATAGATGTTGAAAGTTTTTTCACTTGTTTATACTATAAATTAAAGATGCCAAGAAATTGTATTCTTGGGTTCATCCTTTATCCAACTATAAGCAAAGTTTGGACATGAAGTCACTTCACGGCTGGGCTACTTGTATATAGAGGTTGATGACTTCATATCAGATGCATTATGGGAAGGACAAATTCTGCATTATTCCAACCTTGGTATTATTTCTGAGTGTGGCTCCCACCGATGAGACCTCAACAAATGTTGAAATTGTTCTGAGTAGTAGCCCTACCCATAATACATAGTATTACACATGCCCATAAGGATATGTGCATTGCATTATTTTATTATTATTATCATTCAGGCCTCCATGGAGTCACAAGAGTCATCATGGGAGGTCCTTCCTAGGAAACACAAAGTCTATTATACCACTCTTTGAACCATTCTCGCTCTCACCACTCTATCAGGCAATGCATTCAACAGTTCAACCACCCTCCATGCAAAGAAACCACTCCTCATCCTCTTGCTCACAGCTTCCTTTGCAACTTCCAGGGATGGCCGCTTTTCATTGCTCCTTCCTGCTGTTCTACCGAGTGAAAGTCAACCCTGTAACTACCTGTAACTACTCCCCAGTGTCAACCCTGTAACTACCTATCAACAGTTTAAAAGTCTCAATCATATCACCTCTCCTTCTATCTACCAAACTCTGCAGTCCACATTCTCTCAGCTGATCCTCATAACTAACATTGTACAGTCCTGAAACCATCTTTATCCCCTTCAAATCCTGGGGACCAAATTTGAGAACAATAGTCCAAGTGTGGTCTGATCAAGATCTTATACAATGGAATGATAACTCTTATCTCTGCAGGTCAGCATTCTTCTCAGTATTGCTGAAATCCTCTGGGTTACCTTCATCACCTTTGCAATATGTTCCATGAATTTCAGTTTTCTATCAATCATCCCCCCCCCCCAGATCTCTTGTCTCCCCTACTTCCTCCAGTACAGCTCCTCCAATTGAGTATGCAACCTCCCATCGATGTATCCCAAACTTCAAGACTTTACATTTTTCTGCATTATAATAATAGTAATAATAATATATCTGCAATTTTAATTAGTGTTGGTTACACTGATACTCCCATTCATTCGCCCATCTGTCTAGTTTTATTAAAATCCTCTTGACTTCTTCATTACTTCAACCTTCGTATCACTTCTGGATCTGTGCCCTACTGATGAAACCTCAGTAATGGTCAAAACTGGTCTGGGTAGTGGCCTTTCCCATATTGCAAAGCATTATACATGTCCATAAGGATATGTGCACATTTTGGAATACTATGGCAATTGATGTGAAGTTATTAGCCTCTATGTATACAAGCAGCCAAGACATGAAGTGATTTCACATGCAAACTTTGTTTGCTTATACTTGGATAAAGGATGAAACCAATGATCCTTGGCATCTTTAATCCAAAGTGGAAAAAGTGAATCCATAAACATATCAAAATGGAACTAGAGATGAGATTGAAAATTATAAAAAAAATCTGAATGTGGACAAAGCTTAAAAACCATCTTAGTGTCTTGCCATCAACAGTGAATATAACTGGATGCTATCCATCATATAAAGGAACATGTAGAGGGATCTGCCTCTTTAAAGTCAAGAATAAACAACAACAAAAAAAAAACATTCTGGTGCTATTTATGATTGAAAAATTGTTAACTATATGGATGAAAGACCAAATCCACAAGCACATTCTGCTAATCTTAATGAATGAATCAGACAAAGCAAAGAATTTTTTTCAGAGATGTAAAATCAAAATATCCAGATGGTTCTCAGTCTTTTGTGGGAAGTAATGGTCAATTTGTTAGATTTAAGAACTGTGCTGGTTTTCATAATATTAAAGTGTTTCTGGAGACGCTGCTAGCGATACCAATTGTGTATACTTAACCAGTATACACAAGACCAGCAACATAATGGTGTATCAGTAAGTACACCATTATGTTGCTGGTCTTGTGTATACTTTAAAACTAGTAAAGTTTTAAAACTGCCGCTTTAAAACTAGTAAAGTGTATACTTTACTACTTTTTGTTTCCTTTTATTCTTTGAGTTTTTTCAAAATTTTAGATTTCGATTATTTTAGATTTGAAATCCATAGTTCATTCCATTTATGATCTTCATTTACTGTTTATATTTATGTTTCATTTTAATATCTTGTCATCTCTACTTTCTGAAATTCCACTACAAGGTATGTTCTCTTAACTATCCCTGAAATAATCTAAATTTTATATTATATTTAAATTTGCCTTTGGTTTGGAAGGGGGTGGGGGTGGATCCATCACCAAATATGCTTAGTTATTTCCATCATTAACAGAAATAATTTTTAAAAGATGATAATGTGCTACTGTATGCACATACACTGAATTAGTTTTGAATTAGGAACACCAACGCAATAACATGTTGGTCCACCTCGCTGTGCAATCACGGCTCTCAGGTGCCTAGGAACAGATTCTACCAGGTGTTGAACATCTCCCATGTGTAACTTGATCCATGTCTGTTGAAGCAACTCTGTCAATTCATGTTCATTCCATGGAGCAGGGTCAGCAATTCTCACACCTTGTTCTAGCATATCCTGCACATGTTCAATAAGGTTATAGTCAAGGGAGTTTGAGGGACAAGGCAATGTGGCGAATTCGTTGTTGTATTCCACCAACCACTCAGTAGTTGTATGAGCCCAATGACAAGGTGTGTTGTCCTGTTAAAAGATGGCACTGTGGTCAAGTTAGACCTCCTGCAGATATGGATGGAGATGGTTGGCTAACAGGTCCTTGTACTGATCACCATTCAATGTTTGCGAGATGATAATCAATGGACCTAGGGCATGCCAGGAAAAAAGCACCACCTCCACTGGCTTACTGAACCTGAAATATGCAACCAAGGGATAGGCTTCTTGCAGTTTATGACAAATGTGAACCCAAAAATCAGCATGGTGCAGCAGGAAATGGGACTCATCACTCCAGATGACCTTCTTATATCTGTTGAGGGTCCACTGCCAATGTCCTTAGCCTATAAGAAGCACTGTTTGTGATGTATGGTCATCATCATCATCATCATGGGCACCCTTGATAGTCTCTGGCTGGAGAACCCCAGACAAAACAAGGTATGACACATGGTGCGCAAGGTTGAGATACAAGGAGAAAAAAGTGGCAGTCAAGCAGTATGGTGTGAAGTTGAGGTTGATAGAATGAGATATTAGATGAGGTGTTGCTACAACCAGAAAATGTATAGGCAACTTGGCTTAGTGAGCAAGCAAAGGATAATCATTATGGTGATTTCAACTATTGCAATATTGATTGGAATAAAGAAATAGCATCAGGAAATAAGGGACAACAATTTTAGACAGTATGTAATGGAGGGCACACGAGGGTCAAGGGTCCTAGATCTGGTTATATAATCACAGGATGTGTTTGTGAATGGAGTGTCTAATCTTCCCCCAGTTGGAGAGAGTGACCACGAAGTGATTATATGGGTTGCAGCAGTTGCAATGATAACTTCTATAAAGAGAGGATACATGTGTAACTACAAGGCCAGTGATCATGGAAAACTTAGGAGACAACTGGGAGCTATAGCGTGGAAAGAGAAGTTCAGTGGGAAGGATATAGATGCTTTGTGGGCATTGATCAAGAGCTATTTAACAGCAGCAATGTCTGACTGTATCCCAAAAGTGAAAAGGCTAAACAAAGTAGGAGTAAAATGAATGAATGAAGAGATTAAGCATGAAATCTGGAAGAAGGCACTGTAGTGGCAACAAAAGATGAATGTTGGTAATGATCAGTTGCATAACTGATCATCAATGTACAAGGAGCAGGCCAGTAAGTGACAGTTGGTAAGGGCAGCAGAAGTGTAGTATGAGAAGAAATTATTCCATCAACGTAAGAAAACTCCTAGTGAGTTCTTTTGACATGTGGCAAGTAGAAGGAAAAATGACTATGGGAGGATGATGCTGTTGATGACACTGTCACATTGGTGACCAATGCAGAGGATACAGTTGAAATTATTCCGTGACCAATTTATCAATGTATTTCATCCTCATGATGGCAACATCAGGAGAAGTTGGAGTATAGAATGTATGGCAGAGGAGGGACTTATGGTAAATGACCAGGAAATATATGAGAAATAATTAAACTTGATGTTAATAAGGCATTAGGATTTGATAGTATATTGCCACATGACTTGAGGGAATGCCCTATGGAATGAATGGGTGCAATTATTTAACAGGAGTCTTGGGACTGGGTGAATCCCAAAGGAATGGAAGGTGGGAAAAATTATTCCACTTCACAAAGGGAGGGATAAGGCTACAAATTATAGGCCAATCTGCATGTCTGGGGTTCTTATTAAGGTATTAGAGAAGTTGGTGAGGACTAGGATTCAGATTTTTTTTGATAATAGCTGTATTCTTTATAGTCAGCATGGATTTGTTGGGGGGGGGGTCATTTTTCAGCAATCTGATTACATCTTACAAGGTAACAAACTCACTTGATAAAGGAGATGCATATATGGTGGTATAGTTAGATTTTTTCAAAGGACTTTGATAGACTGCAATATGATAAGTTGGTAGCTAAACTGAAACAGATGGGATTAAATAACAGACTAGTAAGTTGTATAGCTGATTGGCTGTCAGACAGGTATCAGCAGGTTGTACATGGAGGGATGGTATCCCAAAAGATGAAGGTCATTAGTGAAGTGCCACATGGATCTATTTTGGGACCATTATTTTTAAACTTTTACGCTAATGACATTGGGACTGACATAACTGGAGATGTGCAGCTGTCCATTCCTGGATGATGCAAAGTTTGAAAGAGCTATGAGAAGCAGAGCAAATGTTGTGGCCTTGCAGGAGAATCTGAATATACTATGTGGGCAAATGATTGGAGGTTTAATATTGCAAAGTGAATGGGCTTGAAATTTGGTAGGCAAGATTGGAATGCAGAGTATACAATTAATGCAGAAATTTTGAAGGTGATGTAGGAGATGAGAGATCTGGGAATGGTGGTGGACAGAGACTTGAAGTTTAGGGGTCACATTGCTGAAATTTAAGAACATCTAACAAATAATTCGGAGGACACTGACATGAAGAGGCACAGAGGTTATGGTTTCCCTATATAAGGCTTCAATCAGGCCACAACTGAAAATTCAATGAGGATGTATTGGAGATGGTAAAGAAAAGGTTTACTAAACTAGTGTCAGGTCTATGGAATGTCAGATATGAGGAGAGATTGAGAGAATGCAAGTTACAGAGCCTTTGAATAGAAGAAGAAGAGGGAGATATGATTAAGACATATAAGTTGGGAGGGATTGTTATCAGATTAATGTAGAAAAGATATTTCATAGAGTAGAGGGTGGCAAGGGCAGGACTAGAGGCCATTCATGGAAGCTTTATAAGGTGGTTGTTAGCAAGGGAGTAAGAAGTAGGTTCTTTGTGTGGAGAGTGACTGATGAGTTCAATGCGTTGTCTGAAAGTGTGGTGAGTGTGGAAACTTCGAGTGGATTCAAGGAACAGGTCGATGAGAGATTTTGGCATGAGAGAGTACAGGCGTCCTACTGTGAGTCCTCTGACTTTGTGAAGGTCAGATAATAATAATAATAATAATAATAATAATACAAAATAACAGCAACAACATCAGAAATGTCTGTTTAACCAATGTTTTTTTTTTAAATTTAATTCCCAAAATGTCTGTTTAATGCAGATGGCATACTCCTTAAAAATTATAATGGCTTAATTATTTATTCCACTGAATATGTTTTTCATTCTCTTACAGAAAGAGTCACCTAAAAAGAAAAAGAAGAAAGCAAAGCTTGAAGGGAAAGAGCTAATGAAGAAGAAGAAACAGGATGTCATAGATGAAAGAATGCTGAAACAAACTGCCAAATGTTTGTATAGCTGATTGAATCATAATCTTATACATATACTCTTACTATTGTTTTTAAATTCTTATTTAAGTTAAAATAACTGAGTCAAAGTGAATGGGATGAAAGGCAGAATGATGTTAGAATAAAGGTAAATAAACTGTAAAATGCTCAGGATATTACCAACTCTTGATGCAAATATAGCCATGGTATATCAGCATGACTATACAATAAAGTGCAAGAGAATTTGACAGTGTCCTGATCAATATCCATCCAATTGTCTAATACG